>NW_006463437.1:0-237 GCF_000325575.1 Pteropus alecto | reverse complement strand
ATTAAATAATCAATTACTGACTAGTAGAAAATATTGAAATTCATATCTTTACAAACAACCACTATAAATCGTTAAGTAATTTTCCTTAGTTTACTTTTTCTTGCCATTTGCTGGTGTTTGTTTTGAGGGTGGCTATCAATGTTCAGTCCAGACACTCCATGGGAAAAGGCACAACGGGGAGCAGATTCTGCCGAGTACTGAGGCTCTATAGCCCATCTGTACAGAAAATGGCAAGAG
>NW_006463436.1:0-237 GCF_000325575.1 Pteropus alecto | reverse complement strand
TGGTGAAGTCTACCAAACACTTAAAGAAGAAATAAAACCAATTCTAAACAGACTCTTCCAGAAGAAGGGCGAGCACTTCTCAACTTATCATGAGGCTGGCATTGCTCTAATACTGAAAACAGACAAGACACTATAAGAAAACTACAGACCAATAGCTCTCATAAACAGACATTAAAAATCCTTAGCAAAAAACATTAACACATTAAGTCGAACAATATAGAAAAAGAATAATACATC
>NW_006463435.1:0-237 GCF_000325575.1 Pteropus alecto | reverse complement strand
GGTCTCCTAGACTAACAAAACATCTTTTCTCTTTTTTCTTCACGTTCCTTTTGTTGTCACTGTTTTAGCCTAGATGGTGTCAGAACTGACCCAGCTTAGAAATTCTGGACCCGACACTTTCTAAAATGATCTAAGATGTGATGGCTGGCTGTCAAAAACAATTACAGAGAAAGGTGGCTTACCCCATGTTGGATGGTATATCTGATGTGACAGTTGGGTCTATGAGATGCAGTTTTC
>NW_006463434.1:0-237 GCF_000325575.1 Pteropus alecto | reverse complement strand
TTTATTTACATTGTCATAAAACAGATCTGTAGAATTTTTTCATCTTGCAAAACTAAATCTTCAGGCCTATTAAATAAAACTTCCTTTTCCCTCTACCCTAGGCCTCTGGCAAGCACCCTTCGACATTTTGTTTGTGTGAATTTGACTATTCTGGATTACTCATATTAGTGGATTCATTCAGCGTTTGTGTTTTTGTGTCTGCCTTATTTCCCTTAGCATAATGTCCTCAAGGTTCAT
>NW_006463433.1:0-237 GCF_000325575.1 Pteropus alecto | reverse complement strand
GTGCCTGTGTTAATGACATGCTCTCCTCCAAAGGGTTTCTTTCCATGTTTAGCCTTTGTAGTAACTTCGCTCTTAAAACCAAGCTCACAGTGCCCTGAAAAATCAGCCCTCTGTCCTTTGCGATATGTTTCACGTTGTAAAAATGGTAGAGATATTATCTTGCTGGCTCCTTTATTAGAGGAGCAAATTCTTGCATGAGCATATGTTCTTCCACTGGACAGAATCTTGGCTGCTATG
>NW_006463432.1:0-237 GCF_000325575.1 Pteropus alecto | reverse complement strand
TGTCACTGGAGGTATGTAAGGAGAATTGGAATAGCTGTTCAGCAGAGTTCTGTGTCTACATGTGGGGTTATGGGGAGAACGTGGGAATCTGTTGATCCCTGCAGAGGTCCTGATAGGGCAGAGGAACCCATAGCTTTAAAACTGCCACTCTAGCCCTGAGCTCCAGGTCATAAAACAATGGACAGGGAGCCCCAAACCCTGAGTTTTAGAGGCTGGCATCAAGAAAGAGCACTGAAC
>NW_006463431.1:0-237 GCF_000325575.1 Pteropus alecto | reverse complement strand
AGCCTTTGTCTTTCACAACACTTTTTGGGGTCCAAACCAGTTATTTTGTAGAATGTCCTGCAGTTTGCATTTATCTGGTTCCTACTGATTCGGTTCTGGTTACGTGTGTTTGTCAGTGATACTCCCAAAGTGACGGGTCCTGAGTGCACACACCAGGAAGCACGCAATGGCTGTTTGCTCCCTCACTGATGATACTATAATGGTCAAGACTTTAAGGCAAAAGAAAACATACTCATT
>NW_006463430.1:0-237 GCF_000325575.1 Pteropus alecto | reverse complement strand
GATTTCCTAAGTCATTTAAGGGTCTCCTACTCCTACGTGAACAAGTATGTCACATGAATTAAGTCACTTAAACTTCGCAAAAGCCCTACGAGGTAGGTGTTATTATCCCCATTCCACAGATAAGAAAACTGAGGAACAGAGAGGTTAAATAACTTGCTCGAGGTCACACAGCTGATAAGAGAGAGAGACAGACTTTAGATCTAACCATTCTGATTTGAGAACTTTCTTCTTAACTAC
>NW_006463429.1:0-237 GCF_000325575.1 Pteropus alecto | reverse complement strand
AAAATGCAAACTTAATATCAATAAAATACAGAATCTTTGTCCTAATGTAGCTCTATTTCTTCTCTCTTTCTTTAAGCTATTACAATCATATAGATTATGTCTACATATGGTAAATCTGATAACAGTGTGTTATCATTTTTGTTGTAGAAAATCTTATGTCATTTTTTAAAATTAAGCAGAGAAAGGAGGGGAACTCGGAGTGTTTTATATAATTCTAAATGTTTACCATTTCCTGTG
>NW_006463428.1:0-237 GCF_000325575.1 Pteropus alecto | reverse complement strand
AATCAAATTCCCTTTCACATTTCTCCCACTGCTTCTCCAAACCCTGTCCAGGAAGCCAAGACGCATGGAGATTAGGAACCACACCAGCAGCACCGCAGGCTTTATCCTCCTGGGCCTCTCTTCCAACCCTCAGCTGCAGAAACCCCTCTTTGCCATCTTTCTCATCATGTACCTGGTCACCGTGGTGGGGAACGTACTCATCATCCTGGCCATCCGTTCTGACTCTCAGCTCCATAC
>NW_006463427.1:0-237 GCF_000325575.1 Pteropus alecto | reverse complement strand
TTTTTTACACCTTTAGACACCTCCTTTTTTTTTGTATCAGGAAGTAGATAATATAGACACTTTTTTGATTTTGAGAAAGAATAATTGGAGTGACACTTTCCAGGTCAACAGATGTGGCAGTTCTTACATTGTATCTGAAGTATCTAATATGGAAAGAGAAATGCATTAAAAAATACAAAGTGTGTAAAAACAGAAATGGAAGCATACCTTTTCTTCCAAAAGATTTGTAGTTTCAGT
>NW_006463426.1:0-237 GCF_000325575.1 Pteropus alecto | reverse complement strand
AAATAATGCCAGTCTCTTTCACAGTCTTCCAGAGATCACACGCAGAGGAAACCTACCCACACTGCTTTCACCAGAACAGGAGAATCCTGATCCCACCTCAGCAACAGATGTGACAGGCAAGGGGAATTACAGGTCAACCCTCCCGGATGTAGATGTCAAAATCCAAAACCAAACATTTGCGGTCTAAATCCAGTGATTTTAAAAAGGAGAGAAACTGGGATTTCATGGGGCATGTCC
>NW_006463425.1:0-237 GCF_000325575.1 Pteropus alecto | reverse complement strand
GGCCAGGAAAAGTGTTCTTTATCTCCAAAGGTGCCGAACCCACCCTCTCCAACTGAGAGATACCGGGGCATCCATGTGTGATAGGCAAGAGGCACCACAATCTATGTGATCAGTAGCCTAACCCTGGAATCCTCTTTACCCTATGGTCTGAGAAGCCACTTTAGTTTTCTTTTGGTTACCAGTAGTGCCCTAACCAAGATGTGCCCAGCCAGTATGGCCAGGTGGTTGAGGGGACTG
>NW_006463424.1:0-237 GCF_000325575.1 Pteropus alecto | reverse complement strand
TTGATAATGGGGGAGGCTGTGCATGAGTGGGAACAGGAAGTATATAGGGAATCACAGTACCCTTCATTAAATTTTGCTACAAACCTAAAACTTTTCTTACAAAATAAAGCCTACTTAAAAACTAATAAAATCTGAGGCTTTTTTCCACATGAGGAAATCCTTCACATTGTGATCATGAGAGCCATCTTGAATGGTAGTTGTTTTCATTCTCATTCTGTGGCAGAGAAAACAGGCCCA
>NW_006463423.1:0-237 GCF_000325575.1 Pteropus alecto | reverse complement strand
GATGTGAGTCTTCTAACTTTTTTTCCAAATTGTTTTGGCATTTCCACATGAATCTTGTCAATTTCTGGGGGAAAAAAGTCAGTTGGAATTCATATAGAGATTGCACTGAATCTGTAGATCAGTTTGGGGAGTATAGTCAATTTAACAACATTAAGTCTTCTAATTTATAAGGCATAAGATGTCTTTCTATTTACTTACATTTTTTATTTCAATAAAATTTTGTAGTTTTCAGTGTAT
>NW_006463422.1:0-237 GCF_000325575.1 Pteropus alecto | reverse complement strand
AGAGGATGGCCCCTCGGTTGCAGTGGAAGAAGATTCGACACGTGGCTGGAAGCCTTGGCCCACAGATGGGGACGTGTGACGTTAACTGGAGCACTGTGACATTACAGCGCGTGACAGCAGCGTTGACGGAAAGGACACGTTTAAACATTTTAGGGCAGCATTTAAAGGATCTGAAAAGCATTTTGTACATGTTAAAACTCTTGTACCTCTTTTTGCTCTGATGTCTCAGAGTCTGCT
>NW_006463421.1:0-237 GCF_000325575.1 Pteropus alecto | reverse complement strand
CCAAAATTATGATCCTAAAATTTTGATCTAGTCACGGGGAAGCCCTTGCTCAAAGGAACAAGCTTAAATGTCAAATGCCTCAGCGAGGCTTTCGAGGCTCGTTATGACCTATACATAACTTGCTTTTGCACTTTGTCTCCTACCCCAACTTCCTAAATGCTGATTCTACCCTCTGCATTAGCCACAATATACCTTCCATCCTTCAACTGTCATGATCGTATGTGCTGCCGTGTCAAA
>NW_006463420.1:0-237 GCF_000325575.1 Pteropus alecto | reverse complement strand
AAGGAAGTTCTCAATTAGCAAACATTTAGTGAGCACCTACTACGTGCAGGGTGCCGTGCTAGGCACTGAGGTTCAGAGATGAAACAAGGCGGGGCCCGTGCTACACGCCCGCCGCTGAGCTGTTGTGCTGGCAGCCGCCGCCTGCCACATTCCACCCCACGTGACAGAGGAGGAAACTGGGGCTTCCCAAGTGCTGCCCTCAAGGTGCCCAAACACTGTTGGTCTGAGAGGAAGTCG
>NW_006463419.1:0-237 GCF_000325575.1 Pteropus alecto | reverse complement strand
AAATAGGATTAAGGTTTGGGGGGTTGGATCAAAGAGGGGCTTCCTTAGAGTCCAGGTGAGGGCGTAGCAACAGAGCAGAAGCAACGCCTTTCTTCTCTAAATCTTCCTGGTCCCCTGGCCCTGCTCATCACGGCTGCCAGACTCATTCCTCAGTCGTGCGAACGCAGGAGGAAGTAGCATCTCCGGGGAGGGACGGGCACCCGAGCTTACAGAGGGGCGCAGTCCGTCACTGCAGCC
>NW_006463418.1:0-237 GCF_000325575.1 Pteropus alecto | reverse complement strand
GAGGGAGCCTGGCACTTGAAGAGCTGTTTATAGCTTAGAATATAGAATAAAGAGTGAACTTATAAAGCCATGCTAAGAGCCTTGGATTTTATCCAGAGTGTAATAGCAAGCCATTACAAGTGGGAGAGAGGTCGGTGGGTGTGGGTTTGTGTGTATGTTAAGATTTGCGTTTTTAATATATCGTTTAGGCCCTTCAGTGAGGGAAGGCAAGTATGCAGGCAAGGAGGACTCATTTAT
>NW_006463417.1:0-237 GCF_000325575.1 Pteropus alecto | reverse complement strand
GCAGCATTATTCACAATAGCCAGGTAGAAACAACTTGTGTCCATCAACAGATGAACAGATGTATAATATTCCATTGCATGAACAGACCACAGTGTTTGTGTGCACGTGTATGTGTATCTTTGTTGCAATATGCATAACATAAAATTTATCGTTTTAATAACAGACCACTGTTTGTGGTCTGTTCATGCAATGGAATATTACACAACCTTAAAAAAGGAAGGAAATTCTGACACATGC
>NW_006463416.1:0-237 GCF_000325575.1 Pteropus alecto | reverse complement strand
AATATAGTTAAAGGAACCGTGTGTGTGTGTGTGTGAGCAAAAGAGCGCCTCAGAAAAGGTTTATGCTAAAAGATGGGTTACTGAACAGAACTTAATGGGGTTTTGAGTTAGGAGGAACTTTCATGTGGAATGGGAAAAGAGGTAAGACTTGAGCTGGCTGGACCTGGTAGGCTATGCAGGATTTCTATAGGTGGAGAGTTGAAGGAAGGTTTCTTTAGACGAGGAAACAGCAAAGGC
>NW_006463415.1:0-237 GCF_000325575.1 Pteropus alecto | reverse complement strand
GGATGGAAGGTGGGCAGGTGGCTCGTCCAGTCCCCATGGAAGTGCCCGAGAGCCGTTTCCGAGGACACCTGCTCTCTGTACCCTGGGGGCTTCCACTGATGCACTCATCACCCAGATGCACTTGGTGTGCCTGTGCCTCCTCTGATGGGTCATTTGCTGTTCACTGGGGTATTCTTAGCTCCTTGAAGCCGGAAACTAATTTTGAATGGAAGAAAGACTATCCGAAGGGTATGGTTG
>NW_006463414.1:0-237 GCF_000325575.1 Pteropus alecto | reverse complement strand
TATATAGAAAGAAAAAGAGTTAGGGCAAAAAGAAGGCAAAACCTGGAGGGCTCAAAACATGTCAATCACTCAGATTCACAGGAGAGGGGACTGGCGAACACCGTGGTCCTTCCACACAGTGGAGGGCAGCAGGGGTGCACAGGAATTAAAATATCTCTGTACTGATAAGGAGGGATCCCAGGATTAAGTGCACACAGTCTGCTGATGTTTTATAAGGAAGGGGGTGGTTTTGTGTGA
>NW_006463413.1:0-237 GCF_000325575.1 Pteropus alecto | reverse complement strand
TCGTGCACCTTGAGAGGCCAAGCGGACACTAGCACACTGTCCAGTCCCAGAACATCCAACTGCATGTGGCCACTGGCCTTTCCCAAGTCTGGGGGTTCTGTTGAACTCCTACCTCAATTTCCGAATTATAAGAAAGGGAAACTGGGTACTGGAACTTTCCAGTATAGCACATTTATCCAAACTCTGAGGCTCAGGCTGTAAAACTGTTGTGATATTTAAAGTAACGCTTTTGAAATT
>NW_006463412.1:0-237 GCF_000325575.1 Pteropus alecto | reverse complement strand
GTTACTTTACTGAATTCATTGATCAATTCTAACAGTGTTTGGTGGGTTCTTTAGGGCTCTTTATGTATAGTATCATATCATTGGCAAATAGCAAGAGTTTTACTTTTTCTTTCCAATTTGGATGCCCTTTATTTCTCTTGTCTTATTTCTGTAGCTAAAACTTTCAATACAATGTTGAAGAGGAATGGAGAAAGTGGGCATTCTTGTCTTGTTACTGATCTTAAGGAAAACATTTTT
>NW_006463411.1:0-237 GCF_000325575.1 Pteropus alecto | reverse complement strand
GAAGGAAGGAAAAGAGGAAGGAAAGAAACATTCATTTACTGCCCGCCCTTTAAAACCTTTCTCCAGATCCCATTTTTGGGATTTAAATGCCTCTTCCCCAGCTGCTGGGCGTATCACCTGTTAACTACGACCCAGGACATGAATGACGTTAGAGAGGTACTTGAACCTGGCCCACCATGTCCTTAATCTGGCACATGGAGGAGGAAAGAGTCTCCCGGGAACATGCCCAGTTACACT
>NW_006463410.1:0-237 GCF_000325575.1 Pteropus alecto | reverse complement strand
AACCCAACAGTCACACAACTCCAACGTCTTTCACTCCTTGTTTCCAGATGAAGGAAATGCAGATGCTCAGAAAACAAAACACGTAATTAGATAAAATGGCTTTTTTTAATGAACAAATTTCTACTTTTAAATTTTCAGTTCATAAAATTTGTGTAATAAAATAATTTTGCAGTTTGTGCTATTTGATTTCTTTGACTTAGTTCAAAATAACTGCATAAACATTTGCTGAAGTTTTAC
>NW_006463409.1:0-237 GCF_000325575.1 Pteropus alecto | reverse complement strand
TGCAGGATGGTGCTGGGCGAGGAGTGCCCGGGGCGTTGGCGTCAATCGGGGGGCATTGGTGTCAATCGGGGAGCGCTGGCGTCAATCAGGGAGTGGTGGCATCAATCGGGGGACATTGGTGTCAATCGGGGAGCACTGACATCAATCGGGGGGCATTGGTGTCAATCGGGGGCGTTTGGAGGAGGCTGCTCCTGGCTGGGGGCTGGAGAAGGGGAGGGGGAAAGGGCCTTGGGGGGG
>NW_006463408.1:0-237 GCF_000325575.1 Pteropus alecto | reverse complement strand
AAGGCAGTTTGGCAATTTCTTACAGAACTAAACATACCCTTATCATGGGATACAGTAATCTTGCTCCTTTGTATTCACCTAAAGAAAATGAAAACTTATATTCCAACAAAAACCTGCACATAAGTATTTATAGCCGATTTATTCATAATTACCAAAACTTGGAAGCAAGTAAGGTGTTTTTCAGTAGGTGAATGGATAAACTGATATATCCAGACAATGGAATATTATTCAGCACTA
>NW_006463407.1:0-237 GCF_000325575.1 Pteropus alecto | reverse complement strand
CCAGATTGTGCTGAATGGACTGTTAGGATGACATAGGTGTCGTGCCATAGGCCCAGATTTCTATTGCGAATGTTTTAAAGAGATGACAGTCTTGGTGCTGAGAACTGAGACCTCCATTCTTCCTCCTACTCTGAGATGACAGCTTGGTGATGTGGGCCAAGTTCTCTACAAGACTTTCTGGTAGCAGGAGCTTGGATGGCTATTGTGGGCCTAGGTCTTCAGTCTGGACTTTGTTAC
>NW_006463406.1:0-237 GCF_000325575.1 Pteropus alecto | reverse complement strand
TTTAGGGATCTGGGACTCCCGGATGTGTTTTCAGTCGGTGATTAATTTTCCTAACATTTGGAAACATTCGGGGACGTTATGACTTCTAATCACCCTCTTTCCTCTTGGAGGTTTCTTGGCTGAACTTGACATTTCCTCCGCTGAAAGTCTGTAAGACATCGAAAGTTAAACATGGAATCCTAGAGAACAGTCACACGTTTCCTCGTGGGCTGCCAACAACAAAGGAACAATTTTTTT
>NW_006463405.1:0-237 GCF_000325575.1 Pteropus alecto | reverse complement strand
ACAAGAGAATGGTCTTGTCGCTTTTCCATGTCGTATAAACCAAGGGAACGTCCTGCCACATCCGTTTTCCTCTGCATGCCTCGTGGAGTCCGCGGCGGGTGTGGTGCCTCTGCTCGCTGGCACCGGAGCTCGGTCTGAGTCCCCTGTTTGCACGTGGCCACGGCCGCGTGAGCTCACCCGCCTCCGGCATCGGCAACCGGGGACCCGCCACCTTCGACGAGGTGGCGGCCCAGCCAG
>NW_006463404.1:0-237 GCF_000325575.1 Pteropus alecto | reverse complement strand
AAGAATTGAAAGCAGAGTCTTGAAAAGATATTTGCTCACCCATGTTCATAGAAGTGTTATTTACAATGGCCAAGAGATGGAAGCAACTCAAGTGTCCATTGATGGATGATAAGGAAAATGTATATACATACGATGTAATATTACTCAGCCTTAAAAAGGAAGAAAGTTTTGACACATGCGACAACATGGATAAACCTTAACAACATTATGCTAAGTAAAATAAGTCAGTCACAAAAA
>NW_006463403.1:0-237 GCF_000325575.1 Pteropus alecto | reverse complement strand
AGTTGCTAAGACGGTAAATCTTAAGCGTTCTCAGCACGAAACAAACAAACGACAACTATGTGACACGGTGGACAGCGCATACGTGTATCAAATCGTCCTTAAACGGATACAATGTTACACGGCGGTTGCATCTTTATAAAGCTGGAAGTAACAGAGATCTTTCTGGTTCCTCTGCGAGCATTTCTGCTTGCATTCTGCAGGTGTCCAGCGCTCCAGAACCGTGGATGAACCGTTCGG
>NW_006463402.1:0-237 GCF_000325575.1 Pteropus alecto | reverse complement strand
TGCTTTGGAAAAAAATAAATGTTAATTGCGAAAAATCTCTGCTGAGTTAGATAAACAAGGGAAGAGCAGATCATGGAAGTTTAGGGCGCTGAGCGGGTGGATCGCGCCCCACGTGCACCGAGGTTCACGGAGGGGTCCATGACGCCTTGCGGTTTTGTAGTAAAAGCTGTGCTTAGAGCCAGGATGATCTCGTGATAAAAAAATATATATATTTACCAAATATTCACAATGGACGTT
>NW_006463401.1:0-237 GCF_000325575.1 Pteropus alecto | reverse complement strand
ATCAGAGAAATGCAAATTAAAACCAAAATGAGATAGCACTTCGCAACCACTGAAATGACAAAAATTTAAAAGACAGACAATTCCAAGATCAGAAGATTAGGATCTGGAGGCACTGGAATTCTCATGCACTGCCGCTGAGAGTGCGTGATGGCACGACCACTTCGGAAAAAATTTGGTAGTTTCCTACAAAGTTAAACATACACTTATACAACCCAGAAATTCTATTCTTACATATTT
>NW_006463400.1:0-237 GCF_000325575.1 Pteropus alecto | reverse complement strand
CCCCTTGGGGGCTGCACCCTCGGTGCCTGCGCTGCATGCGTGACCTGGGCATCCATGGGGAGAAGGCATTGTCACCCTCACCCCTCCACGTCGCCCTGCGGGCGGGACGCCTGCCCGCCGAGTTCCGCCCCCAGACCAAGCATGCACTCAGGCGCACACACACACACATGCACACACAATGCACATGCACATGCACGCACACGCACACACTGTGAAAGAGCATAGAAAACACACTCA
>NW_006463399.1:0-237 GCF_000325575.1 Pteropus alecto | reverse complement strand
CACAGTTGTATGAATATCCTATTTCCTGAACAATTTACTTCCTTGCAAAATTATCCAAAATAAACTATGGTTTTATAAAAAGGTTTTCAGCTAGCAGCATCTGAATATCTTTGAAATGATGTGCTTTGCCTTTAAGAACTATATAATTCTGATTTGAACCCCAGGCTTCTCACATCCAATCCCAACAAAATCTAAGCAAACTCTCTGTAGTCCTATTTTATGTCTTCATATATAATC
>NW_006463398.1:0-237 GCF_000325575.1 Pteropus alecto | reverse complement strand
CCCTGGCCACGAGCTCCAGTGCACACAAGGGACACACGGTTGTTACACAATGGAATGAATTGGGAAGGGCTTCGCTTTTCTCTTAATGCCTCCAAGAGGCAAAGTGATGCCCACGTCTACTGATACACAGCTGCCGGCGCTCAGTCTGGGAGGCGAAACGGGAGAAAAAGCTAGAAGTCAGAAGTTTAGGGGTGAATTCCTAGATTTTTTTCAGTACTGATGGCGAATTCAAAATGT
>NW_006463397.1:0-237 GCF_000325575.1 Pteropus alecto | reverse complement strand
CTAAGTAGCTCAGTAATCATGGTTAACATGATGCCCTCACTGAAATAGGAAAGATCGTATGCTCTTCTCATAGGTTTCATCACTATCAGCACATGCAGAATTTTAGAAATATTTCAGATGTCTCTTTTTCTTCTACTACCCTCAAAGCATTCGGGCTTATTTGTGCCCTTATTTCCTCCCTTTGTGAGTCTACTGAAGAGGAATTTCCCTCTCAATTGGCCTAATTTCTAAACAGCT
>NW_006463396.1:0-237 GCF_000325575.1 Pteropus alecto | reverse complement strand
GTCTGATACAAATGCTGCTCTACTTTTATTGCTTACGTTTTTTTTGATAGTGAAATTGTTTTTATGTATCTCCTTGTGCACACACACAATGGACTTTAAAAAATCGTTTTATTGACATACTCTTTAGTCTTTTTTGGGTTAAATTTTTTTATAGAATGCGGTGTACCAAATTTTATCAAATTTAAGAATTGTGCAATGTATTATAAAAAAAATAATAAATCTTGCCTGGAAGTCATA
>NW_006463395.1:0-237 GCF_000325575.1 Pteropus alecto | reverse complement strand
GTGGACATTCTAATAATGAAATTGAAACATTTAATAACTGAAGGTAGATAGAGGAGTCTCGAATACAGAAAAGAACCCTAAAAAGCCATGAGGCTTTCCTAAGTTTTCCTCTGAGAATGCAGTAAAACCTATTTGAATAAATATGTTTCTGTTTATTTTACTTTAATTTTTGTCTTTTGACAAATATATGCCTTTATTATAATAATAATCCAAATTATGGTATAAATACATTTTTAA
>NW_006463394.1:0-237 GCF_000325575.1 Pteropus alecto | reverse complement strand
ACAAATATAGGCAAGGGGGAAGGAAAAAATGCAGATATGTGAATTATAGGCAAGTGAGAAGAAAAAAACAATACAGATATGTGAAAATGGGAAAAAGTTGGACTATGGTAGCTATAAGGCTTATGTAAAATGGATTGTATTAACCAAGTAAAAGACTCACATACTTCACAGGGAATGAAGTATAAAATCCAGCATCATGATGTTTATTAGAAACACAATTTAAAAATAAAGACATAG
>NW_006463393.1:0-237 GCF_000325575.1 Pteropus alecto | reverse complement strand
TGGCCCCGATCCCCGTCTCCTGTCTGGGAACCTTGGGAAAGTCACTTAATCTCTCCCCAAGCCTTGGCTGCTTCATCTGCAAAATGGCTCCAAGGCTTGGATCGAATCACAGTCAATTGCCTCACGCAGGTAAACACGCCATGCAGGACTCGACAGAGCCTGATGGCATCTTCTACCTCGGGGCGCTCCGAAGGGCAGCACGGAAACCACGGAAAGGACCCGAAACCAATTCTGTGA
>NW_006463392.1:0-237 GCF_000325575.1 Pteropus alecto | reverse complement strand
CATCACCACGCGTCTGGGCAGAGGGCTCTGCATCCGGGTTCCCAGGAGGAAGACGCGGGCGCCGGCAGCAGCTGCCCAGGGAAAGGCCGTGGGGGGCTGCTGGGCGGAGTCAGGCCCAAGGACCGAGGTCCCAATTTCTCACCTCGGTGTTCTAATGTCGGACACTGGGGGAGAGGAATTGCTTTGCCTGCGTTTCCTCTCCATGTGACCTTGCCATTTTATTCCCACCATCCCCAC
>NW_006463391.1:0-237 GCF_000325575.1 Pteropus alecto | reverse complement strand
TGCTCCGGCCTCCGGCCTTGCAACCTGCAGCCAGCGGACCCCGGACCTCAGCTTCATCACCTCCACCTGCGAGGCCCCCTCCAGCTCTACAGTTGCTTCACACACCACCCCTCCTAAGATACAGAATCAGGACGCCTTTTCAACAGTCTACACTCGCGAACATTAGGCACTTGCAATTGGCTCACATAATTTTTTTCTGGTATTATACATATATCCGGAAACAAAAATTATATACTC
>NW_006463390.1:0-237 GCF_000325575.1 Pteropus alecto | reverse complement strand
GGAGCCACGGGCCGGCCAGGAGGAGGAAGACAGCCGCAGCCCTGCCCTGGAGACGCCAGGCAAGCGATGCGGGGCGGCTCTGCTTTGCCGGGACATAGCCCCACCCACGTGGCCCCTGACCACCCCTGAGATATCCTCTCTGGCCCCAGCTGGTCTCTGTTACTGGAGGCACAGTTTACGGAGTTGGATCTGTGTTTGAATCGTGGCCCTAAGTGACTCTGGGCAGGAGGCTTTGTC
>NW_006463389.1:0-237 GCF_000325575.1 Pteropus alecto | reverse complement strand
ACCTGCTATAGCTTAAGCCTTGAACTTTTTTCAACTGACACTTGATTCAAACTTGTTCACAGCTGGATGAGAACAGGTGAAGAAAAGTCGGGGTAAGCCGGTCTGAAATGAGAGTGTCGACAGTGCCATCCCCATGGAGACACTAACGGAACTGGGAAGGTGAGACGCTGAGGAATAAGCTTTGTCTTCTGCAAACGTCCCTGGCTCTTAAGGTATTGCCTTGTACCGAGGGATCCT
>NW_006463388.1:0-237 GCF_000325575.1 Pteropus alecto | reverse complement strand
TTTAGTAAAATCATTGAGAATAGTGGGAAAAGGTGATATTCTGGGTAACCACAGTTAACAATATTAAACTACCCCTATTCACCATAAGTCAGACTGATTCTCAGAAACTTGATACGATACTCCAACAAGACTTAATAAAGCTTTCTTTATCTGTCTTGATTTCATTGGGACGTTAAAGAGTTTTTACTCATCATTACATATTCTCATTATACAGTGTTACCAAGGTAGAAGTTGTAA
>NW_006463387.1:0-237 GCF_000325575.1 Pteropus alecto | reverse complement strand
CCTCATAAGCATCACAGCATCACGGCCTCTTCGCAATGCTCACGGTGCCATCGTGGGGCACTGAGGCGGGACCGCCAGCTCTGCCCTGGGACCTCAGAGGTGACTCCCCAGAGTGGGCGGTATTTCAGCTGTGAGGTGAGCGAGGACTAGCATTTTACAAGTCCCTTAGCTGTGATTAGAGCCTACTTTATCCACCTCTTAAAGACCATTCTCCCTTTTAATTTCCAGGAAAGAAGG
>NW_006463386.1:0-237 GCF_000325575.1 Pteropus alecto | reverse complement strand
GACAGTGCAGCCTGGAATCTCTCTTAGACCAGGAAAGGTAGGCAATCATAGGATTCACCTCATTTATTCCTCATCTCTCAGGGAAACTGTCCTTCATTGCCGGATATCAATCTTTTGAAAACTTGTTTCTTATCTCTTTCTTTATGTTTTGTTATATTTTTCTTATTTTTTTTTTAATGTTAAATTTGGTCTCTATTACATCATATTAATAGAAGCAGAAAGAGTATTCAACATGCC
>NW_006463385.1:0-237 GCF_000325575.1 Pteropus alecto | reverse complement strand
AATGACTTTCCAAAGGAACTTGTCTGCTGTTGACACGTGACTGCAGTGCAGAAAGGTGTGTCCAGACCCAAGAAGATATGACTGTGATGGGGCAGCTGGTGATCAAGGACTGTTGCAGATGATGTGCACACCTCGGACACGACACACATGAGCCAATGTGGAAAGCAGTGCCAATGGAGTGGTGAGCTAAACGGGTGAGACATAAAGTTCAGATGTGAGGTTAACCCCAGGCTGGAA
>NW_006463384.1:0-237 GCF_000325575.1 Pteropus alecto | reverse complement strand
AGAAGGATCCCCAGAAAGACCGGGTTCCGTGCCCAGCTCCCTGCTGTCCCCACTCTGCAAGCTTGCGGCCGCCCGGTGGCTCCTGGTGCCAGGGGACGCCCCTCGCTGTGAGCTGAAGCCGGGAGGTGCTTCTGCCCATCAATGGGTGACGTCTGTTTGCGCCGATGTGTCTGCTCAGATCCCTATAGCTGTCGACACCCCCTCCCTGCTTCCCAAGAGCACCCGGTGACACCGAGG
>NW_006463383.1:0-237 GCF_000325575.1 Pteropus alecto | reverse complement strand
CTTCTTTGAATGTTTGGCAAAATTCACCTGTGAAGTCATTCAGTTCAGGACTTTTGTTTGTTGAAAGTTTTTTGACTATTGATTCGATTTCATTAGTAGTAATCAGTTGGTTTAGATTTTCTGTTTCTTTCTGACTCAGCTTAGAAGATTGTATATACCTAGGAATTTATCCATTTCTTTCAGATTATCTCATTCATTGGCATATGATTGCTCATACTATTTTCTTATGATCCTTTG
>NW_006463382.1:0-237 GCF_000325575.1 Pteropus alecto | reverse complement strand
TGAGTGCTGTCCACACTGCGGACTGGGAACCAGTGCTCCAGACACTACAAGAGCAAGCCCAGGGGGAGAAAGGCAGCTGGATCACGTGGCTCTTGTCTTCCTGTGTTTCACTCCTCTGTGGGGTTTTTCTTCATTGCTACCGGTGATCCATGTCGCTACTCCTCCTCCTTCCACTTTAAAGTCTTGACCAAGGGTGGCGAGAAACGCGTCTGCTAACTCTCTCAAGCACAGCTTCCA
>NW_006463381.1:0-236 GCF_000325575.1 Pteropus alecto | reverse complement strand
AGTGCAGATATCGTCTTGATATTCTGTTTTCTTTTGGATATATACCCAAAACTTGGGTTGCTGGATCATATGGCAGTTCTTTTTTTTAATTTTTGAGGACCCTCCATACTGTTTTTCACAGGGGTTGTACTTAGTTATCTTCGCATCAACAGTACAAAAGGGATTCCTTTTTCCACATGCTAGTCAACAGTTGTTATCTCGTGTATTTTTGATAATAGCCATTCTAATAGGTGTGA
>NW_006463380.1:0-237 GCF_000325575.1 Pteropus alecto | reverse complement strand
ATTAGTGTTAGAGTTAGAGATAGGTTTAGGGATAGTGTTAAGATAAGGTTTAGGTTAAGGGTAGAGTTAGTGTTAGCGTTAAGTTTTGGGTTATGGTTGGAGTTGGTTTTAGAGTTACTTTATGTTTAGGGTTAAGTTCAGGGTAAGAAGTTAGGTTTATGGTTATTGTTAGTATAATATTTAGGGTTAGCTTTGGAATCGGTTTAGATTTAGCTTTAGTTTTAGTGTTAAGATCAG
>NW_006463379.1:0-237 GCF_000325575.1 Pteropus alecto | reverse complement strand
CTAGGATCTCCAATGTTATATTGAATAACAGTCCCTGCTGGAACTCCCCATGTGCATCTCCCCTCCAGGGACCCACACCGCTGCCCCGCTCACCACTCAGGGCTCTGCTCAAGTGTGCAGGTGTCAAGTCCTCAGAAATGTTGTCTCCAAAACTATCTGAAAGACATGACCTGCCCCATCCCCCACCACCAATCTTCCAGCCCAGGCATGTTTTTCTCCACAGCAATTATCACTGAT
>NW_006463378.1:0-237 GCF_000325575.1 Pteropus alecto | reverse complement strand
GAGATAAGGCCTTTCAAGAGGTAATTAGGTTAAGTAAAGTCATAAGGGCGGGGCCCTAATTCATCATCAATGGTGTCCTTATAAGAAGAGGAAGAGACACCAGGAATGTATACACACAGAGAAAAGGCCATGTGAGGACATAGAGATAAGGTGACATATCTAAAAGCCAAGAAGTGAGGCTTCAGGAGAAATCAACCCTGCTGGCATCCTAATCTTGGACTTCCAGCCTCCAGAACT
>NW_006463377.1:0-237 GCF_000325575.1 Pteropus alecto | reverse complement strand
TTGTTTTAAAATGATTGTTTTTATTTCATATTTTGCTGAAATGGGTGCCTTGGACATTTTAGTTGCTCGGAAGAGATTTTACTGAAAGGCCAAGGGGAAGTTTACTTGTCTTTGCATGAGTGAGGAAGGTACCACTATTCACTGCAGGTACTTGGAAAAATAGGGAAGGAACCAGATTATCTTTGATATGTTTTCAGTTTCTTTTTCAACATCTTTTTTCATTCTACTCATTTATCC
>NW_006463376.1:0-237 GCF_000325575.1 Pteropus alecto | reverse complement strand
GAGTACCTGGCTCAGGTGACCAGGGAAGACTGTATCATGGGGCCCCACAGCACATCTACTACATAAAGCTACTCTACTAAGACTGGAGACATAGCAGCTCTACCTAATACATAGACGCAAACACAGGGTGGCAGCCAAAATGAAAGACAAACACATCCGAAATGAAAGAACAGAACACAGTTTCAGAAAAAGAACTAAACAGAATGGAGACAAACAATCTATCAGATGCAGAGTTCA
>NW_006463375.1:0-237 GCF_000325575.1 Pteropus alecto | reverse complement strand
AAACTGTTACCTCAAAGCATGATTATGCACAGGGCGTCATATCATTACTTCGCTGTGCTTTGTTCTGGTTTTAATGATAATTACCCAGAAGATATTAAAATACGCTCAGCTCCATTTTCACAGTCCTGAAAGCATTTCTTGAGTATCTTTAAAAAACCTTATTAGAATTATAATGAAGTCATGGTACTTATGGCATTAAGAGTAGGAAGCATTACTTCCCAGGCCAACAGCAGAAAG
>NW_006463374.1:0-237 GCF_000325575.1 Pteropus alecto | reverse complement strand
AAAATTAAAAGAGAAAGAGATAATCTTAAAAGCTCCAAGGGAAAAGCAGTTAGGTTATCTATAGGGAAGCGACTGTACGATTGTCAACTGAAACATACACCATGCTTATGAACAGGAACATTCGGCACCATGAAATTGTCCATACTACACAAAACTATCTATATATTCAGTGTAATTTCTACTAGGATGTCAATGGCATTTCCCCAGTATTAGAACAAAGAAGTCTAAAGTTTATAT
>NW_006463373.1:0-237 GCF_000325575.1 Pteropus alecto | reverse complement strand
CTCCGATTAAAAAGGCTCGTCAATGAAAATAAACCCGCACTTCATACTGACAAAGTGCTAAAATGTGCAGTACTATTAGGGAACAGTGTCATTAAGGAACTCATTGGATGAATTTGAGAGGTTTTCTCTGTTTGCTTATTTCTGTTTTATTTCGTTTCATTTTCATATAAATTCCCCCAGACATGTACATATATATTTCAACACTTTCTGGGATGATTCTGCCGAGCTGCTGGGTTT
>NW_006463372.1:0-237 GCF_000325575.1 Pteropus alecto | reverse complement strand
AAGTTCTAAAACAGACAAAGTTATATGGTGTTATACAGAAGTCAGTGAAGCTTGTGTCCGGAAGGGGGTTTCTGGGATGCTGGTAACATTCAGTTTCTTGAACTAGGTCCTTACACACAGGAGCATCAGTTTGTAATAACTCACTTAGATATACACTTAAGATTTGAACACTGCACTTTTTTTTTATGTTACAAATCAGCAAAGAGTTCAGGGGAAAATGACAACAGCAACAACACT
>NW_006463371.1:0-237 GCF_000325575.1 Pteropus alecto | reverse complement strand
ATGCTTGTTTTTGTGTGATATATTTTTCAGGAGTATGAGTATGAGATTATGTTATACGCACTTTTGTTGTCAATCAATGCCACAGCTGCAGAACTATTCCAATCTTTGAATGGTTACATATTGGGAAAACTGAATTGGTCATTTTGTGTTAGTATATGCATGAATGGAATGGCTACCATGACTAGACAGCTTTTTGGTTTCGCTACTTGGGTCAAAGAGGTCACTTCTGAATGTGAG
>NW_006463370.1:0-237 GCF_000325575.1 Pteropus alecto | reverse complement strand
TGGGCCTTCTTAAATTTGCCGTGAATCTAAAACTCAGTAAGAAACTGAAGAAACTGAAGTAGACAAAAGCATTACTAAAACAAAACCAGTGCACTTGACTTGTGCACACAGACGTTTCATTTTTAAAACAAGTCCAGGACAGTAGGGTTCCCAACGCCCTGGCCACAGACCATACTGGTCTCTGGCCTCTTAGGAACCTGGCCACAGCAGGAGGTGAGCGGTGGGCAAGCGAGCGAA
>NW_006463369.1:0-237 GCF_000325575.1 Pteropus alecto | reverse complement strand
TCGTTCCCTGCCAAGCCCCCTCCACCACCAGATTCACACCGTATCTGACAGATAAAACAAAATGCACGGCGAAATGTGCATTTCCAGTAAACGATAATATTTATGTTGCATGAGTCATCTATTGGAAATTCAAATTTAACTGGACTTTTGTTCACTGAGAAAAAAGCGGCCTTCGGCTCTGATTCCAGAATCTCCCTGCTGTAGCTCCAAAGCTCTGCAACCAGGAGAAGCAGCTGA
>NW_006463368.1:0-237 GCF_000325575.1 Pteropus alecto | reverse complement strand
TGTGAGCTCAAGGTTGGCCATCCCCACTGGCCACAAGGCACAGCCTCATTTTGCTATGGCTCAGACATCCCAACCCAGGTTGCCCTTGGCAGCCCTCTCTTGCCACTGGCTGATGGGTCTCATTGACAAGGATGGGCCCTGATGTCCCCTTTGCCCCCGGGCCAGGGAAGCCGTGATCCCGCAGTGATGAAAGCTCCCCGCCGTGGAGAGCTCTCCTAAGTGTGGGGGCTTCACATC
>NW_006463367.1:0-237 GCF_000325575.1 Pteropus alecto | reverse complement strand
ACAGGGAGTCACAAATAAATTGTCCAGGGAGGCCCAGTGCACCCTTCGTCCTGCCCCTCCTAGCTGACTCGTCCACACACAGAGTTCTAATATGACTTGCACATATATGTGAGGTGATAGGTCTCTTTCCGAGACTGACTTAGGCTCAAACAATCCATGACATTTCTTTCTCAGATCTTATCCTATCCTTCTCACTGCCATGACCCCTCACACACACACACACACACACACACACAC
>NW_006463366.1:0-237 GCF_000325575.1 Pteropus alecto | reverse complement strand
AACACTGTGACACACGAACAGCAAAATCAGACGGGCCCCGGGGTGGCTGAGCGACGTCAGGCAGGACAGCTCCAGTGCACAGAACCGCGATCTAGAGACAAAGGTCTATTTTCGAAGGGTCCGCCCGCCAGAGGCACAATGATTACAAACATATTTCTGCTTAGCGACAGCGCCACGGACGATCGAAGGGAGAACTAGACAGTTCCACAGTGGCTGGAGATTTCAAAAGCCCACTTC
>NW_006463365.1:0-237 GCF_000325575.1 Pteropus alecto | reverse complement strand
CATACAAATAGTTTTGTCTAGCATTAATGTCCTCAGAAAGCATCTGCCTCAGAGGTAATTCTCTAAAACCAGATTGGTAGGATCTCTGGTTCTGTGAATGTCAGACTCTCTTCTTGGCCACATCAATGCTGGCCAATGAATGGGCCAATGAACATAGTTGCCACTGTAGCTGAGATGGAGACTATACATTAGTTCAACAGCATAGGTTCCATCTCATCAAGGCTGATGTAGCTACTG
>NW_006463364.1:0-237 GCF_000325575.1 Pteropus alecto | reverse complement strand
AATGAAATTACTGGTTTTTATCTGTTTATAGAGTTGAATATGTTTATTATAGAAACTTTGGGGGAAGGAGAAGAAAATAAAAATCACCCCTCCTAATCGCATCGCTCAAAACTAATCTCCTTTAGATTTGAGAGAAATATATAAACTGTATTAAATTACAAAAGTCAGAAAGCGAGTCTCACAGCTTCGCCGCCCCCGGCAAAGTGCAGACGGGGGCTGAGCCCCCAGCTTGGAGCC
>NW_006463363.1:0-237 GCF_000325575.1 Pteropus alecto | reverse complement strand
TTTCATACTAAAAGTGGTGTTTAAATAGAGCCTTTCGGGCAAGGCCCTGTATCCAAAAATTTCACTAAAATCTGTTCCTTCCAGGGTTGTTTCTGTTTGGTGGAAGGGGGTATTCAAAAAAAGAGGGGTCCATAATAGTTGTTTTAAAAACTTAACCTCACATTAAATGATAGAAATAAAAACAATATGACTAATGAATTGTCCTACAAGTGGACCTTCATGCACAAGGCATGTGCT
>NW_006463362.1:0-237 GCF_000325575.1 Pteropus alecto | reverse complement strand
AATATATATTTTAAAATGTTTCTGTATGATTATACCATTAGTTCATGTACCCAACATTTTGTATTCTTAATAAAAACCAACTTATTTTAGAATATCTATGTGTCTAAAATGGCACGTTTAATGTGCTAGTTCTTCACAAACACCATTTTCCTTTTTCCTCAGTAAGGAGGTCGAATTTAGACATAGCCACCTAACAAGGAACAGCATTCCTCTGCCTTTTCAAAGCCAAGTGTGGAC
>NW_006463361.1:0-237 GCF_000325575.1 Pteropus alecto | reverse complement strand
GTCTAGCAAGACAGGAAACTTAAGACAAAAACCAGCTTAGCCAAACACACAGTAAAAGTGCCTCGCTCTTACCCCTGCCTCCTCAGGCCAGGAGGGGAGCCTGCGCTGTCGCCCTCAGCGAGCTGTGACGAGGCTCCCGGCGTCGCTCTGGCAGTGCTGGAGAGGGGCTCCTGGCGGGGGGTGAGACTTGGAGCCCACCCCGAAGTGTCAGTGGAGACCACGCCAGGGGCCTGGACC
>NW_006463360.1:0-237 GCF_000325575.1 Pteropus alecto | reverse complement strand
AGTTTACAGCTGAAGAAAGGAAGATTCAGAGAAAGTAAGAAATTTCTCGAAATATGTGGCAGCACCAGGATTTTAACTCTGATTCGCATAATTTCAAACTCTTATGTCTAATACTAAGTCAATAGATCCCAGATTCTGAAATTCCAGACCAATAAAATTTTAAAGACATTCTAGACTTTTATGTTTAAAGTTAATTCCAACTCAACTTCCTAAACATTATCCACTACAATTAACCAA
>NW_006463359.1:0-237 GCF_000325575.1 Pteropus alecto | reverse complement strand
CAGACAGAGAAAGACAAATACTGTATGATCTCACGCTTATATGTGGAATCTGAAAAACACTAATAGAAACAAAAGATTGGTGGTTGCCAGAGTGGTGGTGTGGGGGCTAGGGAATGAGGGAAGGGGATCAAAAGGTATAAATCTCCAGTTATAAGATAAATACGTTCTGGGGATCTAATGTACAACATGGTGACCATACTTAACAATACATATTGTATGTTTGAAAGTTGCTAAGAG
>NW_006463358.1:0-237 GCF_000325575.1 Pteropus alecto | reverse complement strand
CAGTGTCAGGCTATGATGAAGGTTCAATGATTATAATTGTGATTAGGGTGATGGTGACCACTGGGAAGATGGAGTGGTCAGGGCAGCAGGACACCAAGGGTCAGTGCCTGTCCATTCCGTGGGACCAGGATGTCACAGGCTGAGTGCATGGGAAATACATTTGGAACTAGCATAAATAGCACTGGCCTGGGAGCCCAGACCTCTCCCTGGTTCCAGACCTTGTCCCACAGGTTGGCA
>NW_006463357.1:0-237 GCF_000325575.1 Pteropus alecto | reverse complement strand
AAGTAACCTAAAACCAATTGTGGCGATGGTTGCACGACTCTGTGACTACACTAAAAACTACTGAACTGTACCCTTTAATTGGGTGAATTGTACGGTATGTGAATTACATCTCGATAAACTTGTAACCAAGAAATACTGTTTGGGAAAAAAAATAACACCGCTATCGACCCTTAACAGCACATTAACAACAAACCTCCCCTGTGAATGCCACGCACACACGCAGCGTGGGAGCGTGCA
>NW_006463356.1:0-237 GCF_000325575.1 Pteropus alecto | reverse complement strand
CTTCACACTAGTCAGTAGTTATTACTGCTTTTAAGCTCCTCTATCCCTAAGATTACAAAGAATGAGGCCACAAAAGCAGATGTTGTTTCTAAAAGGCAAATCTTCCTTTTCCAACTGAACCCTAACTCAAACCCATGATCTAGAATGCGGAAAATGTTTATGGAGCAGGCAACATGGGTCTCAGACTGTTGATGGGGTGCTCAGAACAAATGGCCCACCTGACCTTAGAATGATGGC
>NW_006463355.1:0-237 GCF_000325575.1 Pteropus alecto | reverse complement strand
GATTGCTAGGAAAACCAACAAAATAATGTAAATATTAACCCCCTTTTTTTAAAATGACTTTTTAAAATCAGAGTTTATTTATTCAAGGAACAAAATAATATCCTCCTGTACAATGGAGTGAGGCTAGGTGTCACTCGGTAGTGACACTGTCGCTGTAGTAGACGAAGTGGAACTTACTTTGGTTCCCACTATCAGGCAGCTCACAAATACTGACAGAAGCACATGGAAATAAATGCT
>NW_006463354.1:0-237 GCF_000325575.1 Pteropus alecto | reverse complement strand
AGCAAAAGAATTCGCACTTTCAAATCCGTGCTGATAACAGAGGCGGTGCATGGAAGCCTTGGGGACGTCGGGGTGCGGGGCCGGAGGACAACGTAAGGACTCTGAAACCGACTGTTTTACCATTTCCTTTGCCGTTCAGAATATGCCATTGTGAAGTCAGTGACAATTACACAGCGATACCCTGAATGTGGGAGTAAATTACGGTTTTTTCTGATATTAATAATATCACTGATAAGA
>NW_006463353.1:0-237 GCF_000325575.1 Pteropus alecto | reverse complement strand
ATAAGGCCACCAGGTCCAGTGGATGAGGACTCACCGTTATATTCTCATTTATTCCCAACACTTCCTAAGAACCCTTCTGCCATACAGTCTGTGGTGTGTGAGGGTTCACCACATGAATGGTGGATGTACAGTTCACACATAGCGACATCCCAGGGTTAACTGTGAGCATGTTCACTGACCAGAAGGATGTTCATCACATTCTTGGTTATGTCGGCACAGGCACAGGTTCCTGACAGC
>NW_006463352.1:0-237 GCF_000325575.1 Pteropus alecto | reverse complement strand
AGCGGACGAAGTTGCACCGAGTCTCACCGCGTGCCCGAGGCCGGGGGCCAGGGCACGAGCGTGAAGACGCCAGGCTCCCCCAGGGCCATGGCACCCTATCTGGCTCCTCCGGCCCGCGTGCAGGGCCCGGCCTCACGTGCCCCTCGGGCTGGAACCCACAGGCCACCGGGCCTCTATGGGAAGCTCAGAGGTGCAGACGACCCACAAGCGAGGGGCAGAAACTCGAGGTCTCCCACC
>NW_006463351.1:0-237 GCF_000325575.1 Pteropus alecto | reverse complement strand
TCTTATAGCAAATATGGATGTAAACTTAATCGAAAAGGAAGCATGGTATCTAATATTATAATAATGCTGTTTGTGAGATGAATGTATTATAAAAATGCTTGAAAAAATTCAGTTCAATTGTTAAAGTCGGACAAATTATTTTATGGGAAATGTACAATCATTGACTATCGGGAGCGGAAATATTTATCGAGATGTTTCTATAGTTAATTTTAGAGATTTTTCATAACGGCAAAATTG
>NW_006463350.1:0-237 GCF_000325575.1 Pteropus alecto | reverse complement strand
ATTTTTTCTCCTTTTTTTATGCTCAGACATGGGCACCCTGTGGCCAACTGGCCTGGTTCTTAACTTATGAACTGGTGCAGTTCTTTCTTTGTAAACACAGCATCAACCATAACAACACTAAATTTTCTCTAGCTACATTATTGCCTAGGTGATACCATGTTCAACGGATTAAAATAGAATCCATAGGCTGATATCTTCCAAATTTATAACTCTGGCCTCATTGCCTCTTCTGAAATC
>NW_006463349.1:0-237 GCF_000325575.1 Pteropus alecto | reverse complement strand
GCTGGTGGATGTGCCTAGAAAGGGTCTGGCACATAAGAAGTGCTCAGTAAGGGGTCGCTAGTGTTATTGTTGTTATTATTACTATTAGTTGTACTGTAGGAGTTCAGAGATGGATAGATGGTTGGGCTGGGAAGGTTGGAGGAAGCTTCCTGGAGGAGGGGAAATTTCAAGTAGGACTCGACAAGTTGGGCTTCTAATAGAGAAAAGGAAGATGGGCATAAATATATGTTGAGTTAT
>NW_006463348.1:0-237 GCF_000325575.1 Pteropus alecto | reverse complement strand
TGACTCGAAAGACCTGCGCTGGGGCGCGCGGTTAATGAAGGCATTGAAGTATCCGGCGCGTGGTCGGCGTCTTGTGGGCTCAGGGGCTCAGATCTCAGACCTGAACGTGCAAGCAGGTCGCGTCCAGTGATGCGTAACAGTGGTTGTCAGTGATAGTAGGCGTCTTTGTGATGTCAAAAGCGGTTTTGAGAGTCTCCGGGGTGTGTGGTCGTGCAGAGCAGATGCATGTGCAGCAGC
>NW_006463347.1:0-237 GCF_000325575.1 Pteropus alecto | reverse complement strand
GTGGTGTCAATTGCTATACTTTTCCCTGCTTCCTCGCTGCTCTCTGTGGGCCAGTTCTCCACTCTCTGGGGCCGCCCTCCACAGACAACTTTCGGTTATCATCAGTTCCTATCAGAGTGCCTGGCCCAAAATGGATATTCGATACCTTTGTAATGAATGAATATTTGAACAAGTTAACACAAAAACACCACATTTGATTTTGTTTGAAGGGGTCTCACTGCTAGAGAATGAGGTCCA
>NW_006463346.1:0-237 GCF_000325575.1 Pteropus alecto | reverse complement strand
CCTCACTGGCCCTACCACTTCACGCCATAACAAAGGCCTTGATCTTTAATGAGGGTTTATTATGTACTCGAGAAATGCCCATCAAGAGGCTTAAGAGAATTATGACACATGCATCCCATTAACTACCATGCAGCTGACTTTTTTAAAAAATGACAGAATCACACACATTTACACACACTGGCATGGAAAGATTTCCAAGATTATTGTGTAAAAAATACAAACACAAAATACGAAAAA
>NW_006463345.1:0-237 GCF_000325575.1 Pteropus alecto | reverse complement strand
TTAAATTCACATTTCTCTGTTGCTAGTATATCCTCTCCCTGTTACCGTGTCCACTGGCAGTATCCCCGTGTCAGAGGTCCACAGCCCTCAGTGGGGACACGAGAGACCTGAGGGTCGTGGGACAGGTCCTGCCCTTCTGAGGGAGCAGAGGGGATGACTCGGCGCTGCTCCAGGTCTAAGTGCTTCCACCAGGGTGGGGACACGATGAGCCCTCTAAACCAGAGTTAAAAATAATGC
>NW_006463344.1:0-237 GCF_000325575.1 Pteropus alecto | reverse complement strand
TAAAAACTCAATCACAGGCTAAGTCTCCAGGTCAATCTCTGGTTGGCATCATCTCTCCAAAACTGAGAACAAGAGCTGTATTTCTGCCATTTACCATGACTCTGTGGAATGATACAGACCACATTCCTTGGCTCTCTTCAGGCTTCTATGACTACCTGAGGTGTTTTCACTCATGTTGGGAAGAGGGACCTAGATGGGATTTTGTACAACTCAAACCTCAACATGTGGGGACAGACT
>NW_006463343.1:0-237 GCF_000325575.1 Pteropus alecto | reverse complement strand
AATAAAATTCCTATTCTGGCCTTCAAGGCCCGCTGTGACCTGGGCCGGCCTCTGCATGTCCACACTACCAACACTCCACATTCCACGTACGCTCTGACCACGGGCCTTTCCCCAGCTGTTCTCTGCCCAGAATGTTCTTCATGGGGCTGGCACCTTCACATCAATCGACTCAGCCCAAACATTACTTCCTGAAGGAGGTCTTCTCTGACCCCACCAGATATGCTCTGACGTACCGCG
>NW_006463342.1:0-237 GCF_000325575.1 Pteropus alecto | reverse complement strand
CTGGCCACTGTCTCATGTTGAGATACTGAGAAGTCGATCACTCTGTTGTGTGTGTTCCTATTGGGCACCTGTTTGTCCCCTTGTCCTTGGTTCACGCAGCAGGTGGACCTCAGCAATCATCTAATAATTGTGTCCCTTCCTATCCTTTAAAAATTCGGGTATTCTGTTGTTGTTTTTGTTGCCAATAAAAATAATTTTCTTTTCACGGAGAATGTGGAAAAAGCCACCATCCAGAAA
>NW_006463341.1:0-237 GCF_000325575.1 Pteropus alecto | reverse complement strand
TAAGTAGATAAGCATTTTCATCTATAAATAAAATATAGAAAATAAAGATAAAAATCCTAAATATGTTGTTAGTTTTAAAGATAATTCTTTAAAACATGTTGAAGCTAGTCCAAAGATACTATGTTATCCATCGTTCTTTAGATATCAGGAGACTGGTTTTTCTAAATGCACACCAAAAGGATTCAGGATGAAATCCCAATGTTTTTCTAGTGTTATATGGCCCTTCCTAAATGTGAT
>NW_006463340.1:0-237 GCF_000325575.1 Pteropus alecto | reverse complement strand
AAATCAAGCCAGTCCAGGTATAAACTTTCGAAGAAGGAGGAGACTTAGAAAGTACAATGCAAAAGAATCAAGAAATCAGATCGTTTAATACCTACAGGGTCTATTTCACAAACTGTCTAAGTAAACCAAGGATGAGCAAGAAAAGGCCATTAGATTTGGTGATTAGGAAGTTATAAGTGACTTTTAAATAGCAACTTCAGTGCTGAAATAGTAAAGGAAGTCAAAGTGCAAAGAAAA
>NW_006463339.1:0-237 GCF_000325575.1 Pteropus alecto | reverse complement strand
GGTGTGGCCGGGGCGGCCCTTCGCCCCCGCCCAGCCCCTCCCCCCTCTGCCAGAACCTGCGTTTCCAGGGGCTTTTTTCCCATCTCGGTCCCGATTGTCCTCCTCGGGCTGCCTCTCCCCTCAAAGCCACAATGGCTTCTCCGAGCTGCCCGGGGCCTCGCTGCACCCGACTTGCTGTATCAACTGGGACAAACGTCACTACGAGAAAGCGCCACCAAGGCAGGTGTGGGCGGCGCC
>NW_006463338.1:0-237 GCF_000325575.1 Pteropus alecto | reverse complement strand
GTGTTTTCTGCCACCTTGTCTTCCAGATCACTGATTCAGTCCTCTACTTCATCTGATTTGATGTTAATTCTCTCTAATATTAATTTCCTCTAATGTATTCATTTCAATTATTTTCTACATTTTTTAAAAATTTTATATGTCCATTTTTATGTTTCATATCTCTTTGCTAAAGTTCTCACTGAGATCATTGAGCATTCTTAACACAAGTGTTTTGAACTCTGCATCTGGTAGATTGCT
>NW_006463337.1:0-237 GCF_000325575.1 Pteropus alecto | reverse complement strand
TAACCCTAACTCTAACCATAACCTTAACATTAACCCGAACCCTGATCCTGACCCTAAAACTAAAGCTAATGCTAACCATAAATTTTTGCCAAAACCTAACACCAACTCTAACCGTAATCCTAACGTTAAACTTAACTCTAACCCTATTTCACACCCTAAAACTAAAGTTAACACTAACAGTAACCCTAAACCTAGTCCTAACCCTAACCCTAATTTAATTCTAAAACTAACTCTAAC
>NW_006463336.1:0-237 GCF_000325575.1 Pteropus alecto | reverse complement strand
CCAGCTCTATGTCAGCGTCTGAGAGGCTCTGGGCACGGGGATCTAGTGAGAACATCAGACGTGGCTTCTCACAGTCTACTCACTGCCGCTCTCCTATTGTTAGGATCCCTCACATTCTATAAGGATTGGAAACACCATTGTTCTTTAATCAAACATTCAATGGGTTCATTATTATTCATTTTTTAAAATGTCTATGCCATGGATTACATAGTATGCAAATTCATAATTAAACACTTT
>NW_006463335.1:0-237 GCF_000325575.1 Pteropus alecto | reverse complement strand
TAATATAACCAACATAAGATTGTATGCCAACTATACTTAAACATAAAATAAATTTGATTTAAAAAAATCTGTCAGGGGATATTACAAAATAATAATAATAAAATGATCAGTGCTAGAAGCCCCTTTTCAAGCACCATTTGAAAGGGTAAGATGGGCCTCGAACTTTCATATACATATTTGAATCGATCCCTAGCGCCTCCTTGTGAAGCTAGAGAGAATGAAAAGAGAGTGATCTAT
>NW_006463334.1:0-237 GCF_000325575.1 Pteropus alecto | reverse complement strand
GAGTTCTGATGGAGATGGATGCTGAGCTAATACAGATTTTTATGCCATTCTAAATCAATGAGTGATTTTCAATCACAAGTCTTATTATTTGAGAAGAACATTTCTTGAGGTTTGAGGTACCATAGATAGTGACTCATCTGCAAAAAATGATTGAAAGCATTTTGAAAAGATCCATTCTTCTAGAGGCCATTTGAATATTCATGATTCATGGAAGGGGTCTGATATCAACAATAATAC
>NW_006463333.1:0-237 GCF_000325575.1 Pteropus alecto | reverse complement strand
ACAACAAAATTCTGACTAATCAACATGTGAAACCCCAAGTTACCACGTGTTACAATTTCTTTGGGCCTGTTTTTAAACAATAAAATAATAGGATTAGACAGAAATACTAAATTAGATATTCTCTAGGGTTTCCATTTCGATGTATCGATCTATTGTCAGATGAAATTTTTGTCAACTAAATGTTTAAGTGTTTGTTTTAAGAAGTAAAAGGTGCTAGCGTAAGCATCTGCACTTAAT
>NW_006463332.1:0-237 GCF_000325575.1 Pteropus alecto | reverse complement strand
TGTTTCTCTGCCATCCTGCTTCTCTGCTTTCTGTCTTTACAACTGGGACCTGCCGCCAACTTCATGGAGCCACAGGACTCCCAGGCAGGGCTGTTCAGGGAACTCAACAGTCTTTCTCTTCTCCCCCTCCCCCTACAGAGAGCTCCAGCGGCTGTGAAAGGCAGCTATTTTATTTCTCCCAGTCCACCACCCGACACCCGGCTTCTGACCTGCGGTAGCTCTTATGCGCAGATCCCA
>NW_006463331.1:0-237 GCF_000325575.1 Pteropus alecto | reverse complement strand
AAATGGAAAAGCTTTATGAGAATGGGCACTCCATATTGCTACTGAGATAAGACCCCATTAGACTGGTTTGAGGTGAAGGTGGAAGACACTAAAACCGACCTTCCCCACCCCAGCTAGGCTGCCTCGTAACTGCGCTGCTGCAGTTACGTTGGCACAGTGCTGAGATTCTCTGCACTTGTCCATGTCTCAGTGACCCGACATACGAGATGAAGCTAAAAATAGCGGCCTTCCTGAAAA
>NW_006463330.1:0-237 GCF_000325575.1 Pteropus alecto | reverse complement strand
TGTAACCTTTCTCATCTTCTGTTTCCTAACTGATATAATGGAGTAACAAACTTTGCAAGGTTATCGGAGTGATCATATAAGATACCAAATATAAAAAAGCCTAGTCCAAAATAAATGCTCAGTTAGTGTGAGTGGCTTTTCTTTCATCTTTCCCTCATTGTCTAATCAGACCTACTTTTTTAGGTTCCTACCTCCCACACATGTGCCTTTCCTTCTTGTTTACCCCTGGATTCCATT
>NW_006463329.1:0-237 GCF_000325575.1 Pteropus alecto | reverse complement strand
CTCTTTCATTTCTGATTTCATTTCAGTCTTTTTGCTTTTTATCTTAGCTAATCTAGCCAAAGATTTGTCAATTTTATTAATTGTTTTAAAGAACCAACTCTTTTTTTCAATAATTTCTTTCTATTGTCTTTTTTCTCTATTTAATTCTGCTCTAATTTTTATTACCATTCATTTGATGACTTTGGCCTTCATTTGTTGTTTTTCTGGTTCTTTAAGATGTAATGTTAGGTTGTTTAT
>NW_006463328.1:0-237 GCF_000325575.1 Pteropus alecto | reverse complement strand
ACCCAGAGGGTCTGGGAAACGTGAGAGGCAGCTTCAGTTGTTAAAATGACCGGCACTCAAAGGGCGGGAGCCCAACCGAAGAGTGGGGCCCGAGGCGCGGGGTAACGGTGTGACAAAGTGATAGCCTGGTCCCTCCAAGCGAAAACCGCTCCTGTGAGACGAGCGACGGGGCCCACGCTCCGCCCCAGAGCCCAGCACGAGCGTCCCTGGGCGGACCCCTCCGGGACGGGCGAAAAC
>NW_006463327.1:0-237 GCF_000325575.1 Pteropus alecto | reverse complement strand
GAAATCCATGTGACTATGTAAAGCGAAACAAGGGTGAAAAATAAGAAGAGAAAGACAGGACGTAGGCTCTTCTGGGATTCCAGCAGAATCGCCAAGATGGCAGCTGTGCGGCCGGTCTACAAAATAACGTCCAAATTAGAAGAGCCAGTCGGTGGGCTCCAAGAAGAAATTCCTCATGAAGAATGCCTCAACGACAACACACAAACAATTTCAAGAAAAACTCATGGTTGAAATGTG
>NW_006463326.1:0-237 GCF_000325575.1 Pteropus alecto | reverse complement strand
TCCCAATCTCTTTTTTGAGCCCTAGAAAAATATCTCTTTCAGGCTAGCCCACACCAACCTGGAACATAGCCACATGCCTATAAACTGAGCAAGTGCTGAATGGTTGGGCAGATTGGCTCTTTATGCTTAGTTCCCCAACTGACACTTCTGTAGTCAGTTGATCACACATGGGATCCAGAGGTCCACACAGTACAAAGAACCATGTCACCTGGGCAAGGGGTTGGTGCCCCTGCAGGA
>NW_006463325.1:0-237 GCF_000325575.1 Pteropus alecto | reverse complement strand
GCCAGGAGTCAGAAGACCTGTTTCTGACTGCACCTGTTACGTCCTGCGAAATACCACACAAGTTAGCTTTCTGAGTATTTTCTTCATTTATAGGAGTGGAAAAACTACACTTGTCTTCTTCATGAGTAACATTTCCATAAATGAAAGCATACGCAATAAAGCCATTCTAAAATATAAGACACTAAACTTAGTCAGAATCTGCTGATTCCTTGGAGTTATTGCCAAATATAGACAGAC
>NW_006463324.1:0-237 GCF_000325575.1 Pteropus alecto | reverse complement strand
TGGTATTTTAGGGGGTGGCTCCATAGTGTAGTTATACCGTGTCTGTTTTACGCTCAGAAGTTCCTGGGTTCGCGCTGCAGGTGGAGTCACGAACCATACACAGGGTGTGCCAGAATCCAGGTGCACGCCAGGAGCATGTGGGAGTAGACAACCCACCTTCAGGGATTCAGTTCATAAGAGGAAATGGTAACAACCACAGGTCAGGTGTGAAAGTTGGGGTAGAAATTAAAAAGGGGG
>NW_006463323.1:0-237 GCF_000325575.1 Pteropus alecto | reverse complement strand
ACACAGACTCTAACTGTGAAGAAGGGATTCAGGAAAGTTGCAATCTGTGAACAAGTTTTAAGACTACCATAACCATATTTTTCTTTTTAACACAAGAGTGATATATGATCAAATCTGTCTACTTAAGTGTAAAGGATTTCTTCCTGTAAGTATAAAATAAAAGTTCTGAGTAATCAGAAAGCGTCATGCCATAGTTTTATTGTCAATGTTTTTTTTTTCCTTTCTGGCGTGTGAGTA
>NW_006463322.1:0-237 GCF_000325575.1 Pteropus alecto | reverse complement strand
CCTGCACTTGAGAGACATGAATGTCAGAGAGGGGCGGAGACTTCCCAAGCAGTTAGTTTAGCTCTGTATTTTCTAGATATAAAAACTGGAGCCCAGAGAGACTTACCTAAAGTCACACAGTAAGATAGCGGCAGAGCCTGGCATCTCCCAATTGCACTTTCAGTATTGCCCCCACCACTTTAAATGTTGAGTACTGTTCACAGAGCACACGCTGGATGTTTATCATCCTGAAAGACT
>NW_006463321.1:0-237 GCF_000325575.1 Pteropus alecto | reverse complement strand
AGATGAGAAGTATGTTAAATGGAATAAACAAAAGAGTAAACGAAGTGAATAAAGAAGAGGATCCAGTGCCTTATCTAGAAGAAGGAAAAGCCAAGGACACACCATCAGAACAGCAAGAGATAAGATGAGAAGACTTTAAAAACACTTTAAGGAACATATAGAACACTATTAAGGGTGTAACTGAAGAAAATCAAGATGCTGGACAGTTGTTTGAAGAAATAATGATGGAAAACTTCC
>NW_006463320.1:0-237 GCF_000325575.1 Pteropus alecto | reverse complement strand
CCGCGTGCCCTGCTGCGCGAGCTCTGGCAGGCAGGAAAGGCCGCAGGCCGCCCCTGCGCCCCCAGGACCGTCGGCCCACGTAGCCCTGAGCCCCTTCTCCCCGGGTTGTGGAAGCTGGTGGACCCCAACCCCCCTCGCGGCCCCAGCCACCCAGAGCAATCTGTGTGGCTCTCAGGAGGTCACCTCTGTAGAAAGATGCCAACTTTAGACCAGCACCGCGCTGGGCAGCCCCCAAGC
>NW_006463319.1:0-237 GCF_000325575.1 Pteropus alecto | reverse complement strand
CTTAAGCATTTAAAAAGTAGAAAGTATAATGAACCTTTACATACCAAAAGTCCAGCTTCAACAATTGTCAAGATCCTTGACAATTCTTCTGTTTTCCTTTTTTTTTTTTTTTTGATGAAGTATTTTAAAGCAAATCAAAACACATGTCACTTCACTCTGAATATTTCGGTATGTAGTCTTGCTAAATACGGACATTTTCTAATATATCACACTGATGTGACACCTATGAAAAAAAAA
>NW_006463318.1:0-237 GCF_000325575.1 Pteropus alecto | reverse complement strand
GGCAGCTTTCTCCCAAACAGAAGTGCTGACAGAAGCCATTGCTCCTTTGCTGAGTCTTCCTCCCACCCAGCGTGCACATGCAGGCATGTGCCACATCTAAGTTTCCATCAATCTGGCTAACACCATTCACCCTGCCCTGCTGATTTCCTGAGAACCCACCTCACTCAATTTGCAGGTCCATCCAACCCTCTTCCAGTGGCTCTTCCATACAAATGCCCTGTCTTGGCTCATGCTGTG
>NW_006463317.1:0-237 GCF_000325575.1 Pteropus alecto | reverse complement strand
TTGAGACACCTAACTGTACCTACAATGCAAATGGAGAACAGAAACCAAGGGTGATTATAGGCCTTGCAGAAAGCGCAACTTTTCAGTATTAGTAGAGTATTGGATTTTGTGACTTACTGTCGTTTTTTTGGTGCTGAGCTTTCAAAAGCCTTTCGTAAGTTTTGAAGCAAACACTGTTTTATAAAGCTTTGATTATTTCTCCTCCCTCCTACCATCTTTTCTGATGACCAGCCAGCA
>NW_006463316.1:0-237 GCF_000325575.1 Pteropus alecto | reverse complement strand
GGGCAACAAAGGACAAAGACCAGCCATCCTAGAGTTTCTGACAATGACCAGCAGGCAAGGAAAGTCCAGGCCAAGGCAGAGTTGGGGCAAGGTTAAAGCAGCTGGCTACAGCACAAGCAGATCTGAGAGCAAATGTGAGACACACCCGCAAACGTGTAGTGAACACTCACTATTTCCTTCCCAAATGGCCATCTCCATTTTTCTCCTGGGAATGAATGAATGAATGAATGAATGAAT
>NW_006463315.1:0-237 GCF_000325575.1 Pteropus alecto | reverse complement strand
GGAGAGCACGTGGGGTGACACCCTCAAGTATGAGAACAGGATTCTGGGGGAGGATTCTGGAATTTTCTGGGTGACCCCTCCCCCAACTTCATGCTTGGGCTCTTTTCCTTGCTGGCCTGTTTATTTACCTCTCAGCACACTTATTCGTGGTCAAAATATCCGAAAAGATCTTGGATGTGGCCTGTGGCTTTCAATCACTGCAGGGGTGTGAGCACAGCCAGGGAGACGAGGCCTCCT
>NW_006463314.1:0-237 GCF_000325575.1 Pteropus alecto | reverse complement strand
ATTTTGATGGTGTTCTCAGAATAAATTACAAAGAAGCTTGTTCTGGCTCATTTGGTTGGTAGCGTCGCCTGAGGGCTGCCTTGGAGCAGGCAGGACCCAGGAAGGCTGGAGTTTCACAGAGGAATTGTCCCCAAACTGGCAGTGGGGCTATAACTGCAGGTTTGTTCCAGAGGTTGAGAGTGAGCGAGATTTAGAGATGGCCTAGCCAGGAGCCCGTGGGTTTGAAACTGAATTCTT
>NW_006463313.1:0-237 GCF_000325575.1 Pteropus alecto | reverse complement strand
CTGATTACTGTGGCTAAGGACTTCCAATACTGTGTTGAATAGAAGTAAGAACAGTGGTCAGCCTTGTGTGTTCTCGATCTTAAAGGAAAACTTTTAGCTTTTCACCATTGAGTATACTAACTGTGGGTTTCTTATATATAGCTTTTATTATGTTGAGATATGTTCTTTGTATATCCACTTTGTTGAGAGTTTTTTTCATTACATGATGTTGAATTTTGTCAAATGCTTTTTCTGCAT
>NW_006463312.1:0-237 GCF_000325575.1 Pteropus alecto | reverse complement strand
TAGGGTTAGGGTTAGGTTTCATTTTAGAGTTAAAGATCAGGTTTGGATTAGTTTAGGGTAAGAGGTTAGGGTTAGGGTTATTGTAACTGTAAAATTTTGGTTTAGGGTTAGTGTAAGATTTAGGGTTAACATTAAGTTTAGGATTACCTTTAGTTTTAGGCTTAAATAAGGGGTAGTGTTAGGGTTAGAGTTATGTTTAAGTTTTAGAGTTAGAGTTAGGTTTAGGGTTAGGTTTAG
>NW_006463311.1:0-237 GCF_000325575.1 Pteropus alecto | reverse complement strand
GGGTCAGAAGTGTCTGCTTCATGTGAGGGGAGGTCAAATGCGAATAGGACAATTAAGTAAAATCCTCCAGAAGGTGAGGGCGTGGGCTACATATGCAGTTTCTCCCCAGGAAGAGTCTTCCAAGCACGGAGGAGAGCTGGTGCAAAGGCCCGGCAGCGGCGGAGGGATGGTGTGCTTAAGGAACACCAAGAAGGCCAGAGACGAGGGCGCAGAACAGAGTAAGCCAAGGGAGAGAAA
>NW_006463310.1:0-237 GCF_000325575.1 Pteropus alecto | reverse complement strand
TTGGCTAGCTGCATCTTTATGATGTCATGTAACATATCCCTCTAGCCCCTAGAAGTCCTATAAATGACATTTGGATCAAAAACCTTCAAGTTCAAGCTCAATTTTTGGCAACAATGCTTTGTAGACAATGCTGGGCTCTCTTTCGCACTATGTTAGGAGGCTGACTGGTTCTTTTTCTGAGGTTAAGATCGTCAACGGGCTTGGAGTTGTCAGCCTGATTTATCCAGTATGAAGTTC
>NW_006463309.1:0-237 GCF_000325575.1 Pteropus alecto | reverse complement strand
TGGGACAGATAAAGCGCTTGCCCTTACAAGGCCCTTGAAAAACAATAAGATTCCCGCCTGTGTGGAAGGCGATGAGTATTTATCCCTTGTTTTCACAATACAGGAACAGGGCAAAACCGAAGATTCAGCTCCATCTCTCTTTTGTTTGGAGAAACAGTGTGATAAGAAGTCTCTCACCACCAACGATGTCTCTGGGCTTAATGATAATCTATCCTTTCTTTCTCAGGGAAACGGATG
>NW_006463308.1:0-237 GCF_000325575.1 Pteropus alecto | reverse complement strand
CGCGCAAAATGTTGGCTCTGAAGTAGACGTCTGGCGCCCAGCCCGTCAGACGTAAAGACTGACACTGACGTGTGGACAGAGCAAAGCGGAGCCCCCGGGGAGCACGCCGTCCTGCCCTTGACGTACCGACGGCCACGTAAGCCATTTTACTTTTTCCAGCAACCCCATGAAAAAGAGTTAACATCGGGTGAAATTAATTTCAATGTAAATTTCATTAACCCATATAACAAATATTTG
>NW_006463307.1:0-237 GCF_000325575.1 Pteropus alecto | reverse complement strand
TGGGAGCTAACACAGCCAGACGACAGCAAGCTAACTGACGATCACCACGACGTCGTACACGCTCATCCTACAGTCGACGGGCACAGTGCGCGTCCCCGTGAGCCGACACCTCGCCTACCCTGTTCACGGTGTCCTTCACGGCCGGGACCGGCAGGCGTGGCAGAGAAGTCTGGAAGCTGTACAACATGGGCTTCCGACCCGAAAAGACCTTGATCATACACTTAAAAAAAAAAAAAA
>NW_006463306.1:0-237 GCF_000325575.1 Pteropus alecto | reverse complement strand
CGTGGCCAGGCGAGGTAACTCCTTACAACATAACGTGGTCTCACAGGCCAAGGAAGTGACATAGGGTGGGGAACAGAGGAAGTTCTGAGGCAGGAATGATGGCAGCCCACATGTCCCTGTGGTAAGGACAATGCTGCCCGAATCTACTTAGGTTCGCCTCACAGTGTTTTTTTTTTTACTTATTAGTTTTATACTAGATTCCGGCTTTATGAAAAATACCCCATAACTCAGGTTTAA
>NW_006463305.1:0-237 GCF_000325575.1 Pteropus alecto | reverse complement strand
CCTTAATGTAACACTAACACTAACTCTAAATCTAAGACTAATCCTAACTCTAAACACATACCCTAGACCTACACCTAACCTTAACTCTAACACTACCCCTAACCCTAACCCTAACATTAAACCCTACCCCTAACCCTAGCACTTACCTTAACCTAACCCTAAACTTAACACTAATCATAACTCTAAACTCTGACCCTAACCCTAAGCCTAACCCTAACCCTAAGACTAACCCTAAAC
>NW_006463304.1:0-237 GCF_000325575.1 Pteropus alecto | reverse complement strand
GGGCCTGCCTCAGCAGCCACCTGGAGGGGCTTAGCCTCGCACTGGGGGACCAAGCCAATTCTCATTTCTTGGGAAACAAACTACACTGGCATTTTTAGCCCTGCCTTCTAGAATTTCTCATTTACACCTCTGGACCAAGTGGGTCAGCAGGCAGTGGTGTCTGTGGAATAGCATCCTGGATGAGGTCCATGTTGGGGGGGGCGTGTCTTAAAGCACTAGCCTCAAGAAACCCCTGGT
>NW_006463303.1:0-237 GCF_000325575.1 Pteropus alecto | reverse complement strand
ACAGGTCAGAACCCAGGGAGTTGGGTGGTAGACTAGGAGAAACAAAGAAGGTGCCTCTTGCAGGTGAAGCTCCCTGCAGGAGGAGTGGGAGGGGAGAAGTTGCGGCAGGTTCCCTGAACAGCCCCTGCCTGGGAAAGCTGTGAGCTCCACACGGCCAGCGGCAGTGCCCATACAGCAGGGCAGAAAGCAGAGAGCGGGTATAGCAGAGAAACAACAGTTGATTATTACCAGTGCGGT
>NW_006463302.1:0-237 GCF_000325575.1 Pteropus alecto | reverse complement strand
AATGAGTATGTGTTAAGTGAATGGTAGGACTTGAAGGAAAAAGGTAACTTTTCCTTCTGCTTTGCCAGATTACCTTATTCATTCATAGAAATATTTGCCAGTCAAGTGTTAGGCTCTGAGAACAGAGCACTCAAAATGTTTCCTTTCATAAAGCTCACATCTAGATAATCTTGCCTGTCTCTTAGCACCCTAAGACATCTCCTCTTGCTCCTCTTGGGACATCGTTTTCTATGTCTT
>NW_006463301.1:0-237 GCF_000325575.1 Pteropus alecto | reverse complement strand
AAATTACAGTGGTCGCCAGGAAGCTGAGTGCCCCCACCTGTCCATAATGAGTCCGGGCCCGTCAGTGGTGCCCATGGATGGAAGAGAGAAGCTGGGTCTGTAACTACATCCTTTATTGTCTACACCGGTTTCATCCAGTCGGAGCGGTGACAGGCAAGCATGTTTCTTACATTCATCTGACGTGCACCTGCAACTCAGGTGCTTTGTACACAATTCAGACCCCTTTTCTACTGACCG
>NW_006463300.1:0-237 GCF_000325575.1 Pteropus alecto | reverse complement strand
AATGGAGTTTTTAATCTGAGTGGCATCATGCTCATTAAAAAATTGTACTGCTGTTACTGAAGAGGGCCGATGGATATTAGGTAGGCAATTAGCAGCTCTGCTTCAACCTCACCATCACCACCGCCAGCCTGGTCAGATGCTGGGGGTTCTGCTGTGAACAACACATAGAGCCCACCCTTGTAGATCCCACGACAAAGAATTGCACAGATCAGTGTACTAAGTTAGCATGTAAGAGGG
>NW_006463299.1:0-237 GCF_000325575.1 Pteropus alecto | reverse complement strand
TTTATGTTATGTATATTTTACCACAATTTAAAAAATCTGTAGTTAAAAGACATCATAAACAAACAAATGAAAAAGACAGGTGGCTGAAAAGTTTGTTTATGGTGTCTTTTAACTACAGAATTTTTTTTAGTTGTGGTAAAATACACACAGCAAAATAGAGTAAACATTTGGATGAATACATCGTAGAGTTAGACAATGGAATACTGTGTAACAGTTAAAAGGAACAAACTAGGATGC
>NW_006463298.1:0-237 GCF_000325575.1 Pteropus alecto | reverse complement strand
CAGGTGGCTTTCCAGTTTTCCCAGCACCATTTAGAGAAGAGGCTTTCCTTTTTCCACTGAATAAGGGAATAAGGTCATTATAACTATGTTGATTCTTCCAATCTAGAACACAGAATATCTTTCCATTCCTTTGTATCATCTTCAATTTCTTTTAATATGGTTTTATAGTTTTCATTATACAGTTTCTTCACGTTTTGTTAGATTTATTCTTAGTTATTTTATTCTTTTTGTTGCAAT
>NW_006463297.1:0-237 GCF_000325575.1 Pteropus alecto | reverse complement strand
ATCTTAGTCTTAAAAGGAAAGCCTATAATGTTTTCACATTAAACATGACACTTATTACGCATTATCTCACTGTATGGCTTTTCTCCTCACTCTCTTAATATCTTTTAATGAGTAGAAGTTTAAAAATATTAATATAATTCAGTTCATCAAAATTTTCCTATATTGTGAATGCTTCTTGTGTCATATCTTAGAAAGCTTTAACTACCTCAAGATCATAAGGATATTCTTATCTGTCAT
>NW_006463296.1:0-237 GCF_000325575.1 Pteropus alecto | reverse complement strand
ATTACACGCAGTGCTAAAGACTCGCCGAACCTCTGATTGGGCCTTTATTTGGGGTCCCATGGGCTCGGTGCCGGGGGAGCAAGGCAGCGGGCCATCATTGATGGACACCTGCCCCACGCCAGACTCCAGACCCAGGGTGGGTCACGATGACACCCGTCCACAGACTGGGGTCTCAGGCCACACGGGATGGGCACAGCCACGGTGCTGACACCCCCTCACTGTAAGGAGCCCATGCTG
>NW_006463295.1:0-237 GCF_000325575.1 Pteropus alecto | reverse complement strand
CAGATCTCTGCAGGGCAGATGCAAGGAGTGGGCGGAAATGCAGGGAGGAGCCGCGGGAAGCTGTCGCAGGTGCATCTCAGAAGACAGATGAGGGTCGCGGTGCCGGTTACGGGTGGCGAACGCTTTCTCGAGGGACGAGGCTCAGGTCCCCAGGTCGATGCTCAGAGCGGCCTGGGGGCGGCGGGGGAGGCAGAACACGGATGTTCACTTCGTTTTACCTTAATTATCCACACTCTC
>NW_006463294.1:0-237 GCF_000325575.1 Pteropus alecto | reverse complement strand
GTTCACAAACTCAAAACAAGCAGCATCTGGCCTCAGTGTGTCCTATACTTCCTGCTAAGCAGACTTGGTCTGCAGCTTGGCCTCTCAAAGCACCTCCAAGCTCAGAGTGGGTGGAAGACATCTGTAGATTGCTTTATGGCTCATGCCAGGTGACTTTGGGCAGGGCACAGGCAGTGGCTGAAGTTGGCCAGAAGACCCCAGGGCCAGCACGCCTGATGACCATCTTCAGTCATGCTG
>NW_006463293.1:0-237 GCF_000325575.1 Pteropus alecto | reverse complement strand
CCTTCTCTACAGACTGCACACAGGAAATTGTGCCCATGGAACTGTGATGACTGTGGCCACAAGAGGGCACCAATAATCAATAGTGGACATGGCTCCCCATCCCTGGAGCTCATTTTAGTTCATTCTCCCTCTGTTTCTCTTTTACTCCACTCCCCCTCCTCTAGAGGTAAATTCCTACAAAGGCTATTATAGGCACAGTGTGTGTCGATGGCCATTGCTCCTGTAAACACCTTTGTC
>NW_006463292.1:0-237 GCF_000325575.1 Pteropus alecto | reverse complement strand
CGTCACAGCGACGGGCTCTCTCGGTCCCTGGCGAGCACCTTGTTATCGGCGTCACCGAGAGATTATACGCCTCCTGCATCGCGCTGCCTCATTGAGCCCTACGGTCGTTGATTGCATCTTCCAGCCCGTGAGAGCTGCTGTTAAATACCCTGATTCAGCGGCGTTTCAGACACGCGCTTCCCACGTGTCAGGGAGCAGGTGAGCTCGGGTCCCGGCGAAAGCCTCGTCTGCACACGG
>NW_006463291.1:0-237 GCF_000325575.1 Pteropus alecto | reverse complement strand
GGAGTCTGGAATATTGGTATGTGCTAGGCAGAGGGAGCCTATGTGACCAGCCGCCAACAAAAGCATTGGACATTGATGCTCTAATGAGCATCACGTGTTGTCACAATGCACTACTGGAAAGATGAATTCTGTGACTCCCTTGGAAGAAGACTCTGGAAGCTTGGTCTGGTTTTCTCGGGAAAACACCCAATATGCCTTCTCCTTGCTGATTTTAGTTTATCCTTTCACTGTAATAAG
>NW_006463290.1:0-237 GCF_000325575.1 Pteropus alecto | reverse complement strand
CAGAATGGCATCATTGGGCATCTCTTCAGATGAGTGGTTGAATGTATTTTGCATGTAGAAAGAAGATCGTCTCCTTTCTTTCATGATCGTATGGACTCATCACCTTCCAATTCCTTTAATAAGGCATAACTCTGTCACTTACTTTAACTAGATTACTGTGAATGGAATGGGCTTGTACGTGCTTCTACAAAAAAACACTATGTAGCTAGTACATGATTCACCATATACTCTTTCTCT
>NW_006463289.1:0-237 GCF_000325575.1 Pteropus alecto | reverse complement strand
TTTCTGTTCCAGGATTCTATCCAGGATACCACATTCCAGGTAGTTATCACGTCTCCTTACGCTGTGGCATTTCCTCAGATTTTCCATGTTTTTGATGACCTTGACAATTTTGATGACTACTGGTCAGGTATTTTGTAGGATGCCTCAATAAGGGAATTTATATGATTTTTTCTCATAACTGTATGTATTACCATTTTTAACATTTATTTTTCAATTACAGTTGACATATGTTAGTTT
>NW_006463288.1:0-237 GCF_000325575.1 Pteropus alecto | reverse complement strand
AGGGAGGGAGCACGCGGGTCTCTAACTGAAGCCTCTGTGATCCGCTAAAAGGCTGGGGACGAAGTGATTGCAGATGAGCCTCGGGCAGCCCTAGGGACGGGGGACAGCCCTGGATTTGAGAGCTCAATAACACATCACCACGACAACACGCCGTCTCCCGCAGCTGACATGATTAACTGAAGGACACTGTGCTCAGAGCTCTTTGCTAATGCATAGGATGTCCCTGTCCCCACCTAA
>NW_006463287.1:0-237 GCF_000325575.1 Pteropus alecto | reverse complement strand
GCACAGCCCGGGGGCTGCCGTGCAGACCGAAGCCATGTGGGCGGCCCGGGAGCGGGGACGCGGGGGCGTGTGGCCAGCTCCTGAGGGCTCCTTCCCTCTCTGTTTGTCACTCTGGCACCACACACGGGACCAGCCCTCCAGTCACACTTAAGTGATTGTCCCTTGCAGGGTTGGGTCTGGCCCAGCTGGACACGCTTCCACAGCCCCATAGCCCCCAGGAGGCTCCCTCCTGCACGG
>NW_006463286.1:0-237 GCF_000325575.1 Pteropus alecto | reverse complement strand
TACCTCGTTTCCAAACTTTGGGTTCAGTCTTTCACTATTAAAAATGATGTTACCAATATTTTGTCAATGTTATCAACTTGAAGAAAGTTCCTTTTAGTACCGAGGTGTTATTTTTTTTAAATCATGAATTGATGTTTAAATGCTTTTTCTGCATCGATTTCTTTTCCTGTTGATATGGTAGTTTGATTTTTATATACTGAAGTGATTTGCATTTCCATAATCTATATCATTTTGTCA
>NW_006463285.1:0-237 GCF_000325575.1 Pteropus alecto | reverse complement strand
GCTAAAAAGAGAGAAAAATGAGCTGGAAGAACTCAAGAAAAAAAGTCAATGGGGAGACTGAAGCCATTATATAATGATAGCCATATTAGAAGAAGTAAAAAATGGAGCAGTATTAAAAATACAATCAATGATATAAAAAACAGTTTTTCAGAAGATAGAAAAATAAAACAGAAAGGAAAAACAATTTAAAAAGAATAGAGAAAAAATAATAGAAAGATAAAAAGGATTTTACTTATA
>NW_006463284.1:0-237 GCF_000325575.1 Pteropus alecto | reverse complement strand
CTCAACAATAAGAAAACAAACACCCAATTAAAAAATGGCCCAAAGACCTTAAAGATACCTCATTAAGAGATATACAGCTGGCTAATAAGCACATAAAAAGACGCTCCACATCATATCATCAGGGAAATGCAAATTAAAACAAAGGGATGTTTAAATCTGCCCAAATCCAGAACAGACGCCACCAGCGCTGGTGAGAATGTGAAGCAACAGGAACTCCCATGCGTTGCTGGTGCGAAT
>NW_006463283.1:0-237 GCF_000325575.1 Pteropus alecto | reverse complement strand
AATGTTTATTATTTAAATGAAACTGAGATCAATCCTTTTTATGAATTAGGTAAACTCGTAACACTAAAAAGTAATTTTTATTTTTAAGTTAAAATTTTTCTCATCTTACTTGAGAGTACATCCTTAATTACTATTTTACTTTTAGCATTTTTATTTAAATTTTTGTAAAAAGTCTTTCTGAGCAATTGTTCATTTTCTAAATAGTAAAATGAAGCAAATATTTGAATTTTTAAAATG
>NW_006463282.1:0-237 GCF_000325575.1 Pteropus alecto | reverse complement strand
TAGAAGAAATAAGAGATCAAAAGACATAGAAACAAGTAAAAATAAAAATATGACATATCAAAATTTGGAGAATGCAGCAAATTTGGCACAAAGAGAGTAGTTTATAGCATTACAGACCCACCTCGAGACATAAAAAAAAAACTCAAATAATCAATCTAACATTACAATGACAATAGAAAAAAATAATGACACGAAGACCTGATTTTTTGAAAGGTAAACAAAACTGACAATCCTTTG
>NW_006463281.1:0-237 GCF_000325575.1 Pteropus alecto | reverse complement strand
AAAGAAAGAAAGAAAGAAAGAAAGAAAGAAAACGAGAAGGAAAGAAGGAAGAAGGAAAGAAGGAAAGAGAAGGAAAGAAGGAAGAAGGAAAGAGGAAGAAAGATGAATGGAGGGAGGGAGGGAGAAAGAAAAATATAGTAATCTACGTACTTATTAAGAGAATGAATGGGTCAAAGAAATGAAATTTTAACAGCACCTTGATATTTTCCACAAAGGGATCTTGTGGGTTGTTGAGAG
>NW_006463280.1:0-237 GCF_000325575.1 Pteropus alecto | reverse complement strand
GGCCATGATACAGTGGGCTGTATGATGCAGCCGCCATCAGAACGAACAGCGCCATTACTGATTGATACTGTGGGAATTCGCTCCCAGACCATTTTTAAAACGTGAGATTAGGGTTGGAAATGTAACTGAAACGCTATGTATAAAAGACGCAACGCGGCGATCATCCGAGCGCTAGCGCGGCCGCACTGACGTGCAGCAGATGGCCTCGGCGCCTCTCAGAAGGTGCACAGAACATTT
>NW_006463279.1:0-237 GCF_000325575.1 Pteropus alecto | reverse complement strand
CACTCATCTCTACCAGGCAGGCACATCATCGACCAGGGCACTGTTCCAATGCCACTTCCTCTGGGAAGCCTTCCAGGGTTTCCCAGTGGCTCTGTCTTGGGGGGTCTCCTTGTAGCTACCCATATATTCATAATCGGTCATCGGCCTACACCATCATAGCCTCTTCCAAATCAGCCCCACAGGTTGATTTATCTCTGATTTGTCTCTGACTCTTCTCAGCCAGGGCCAGACCAAGTT
>NW_006463278.1:0-237 GCF_000325575.1 Pteropus alecto | reverse complement strand
CCCAGCATCGTGTCACAAGCGAAACGTGCAGGCTCTCTGCGGGAGACAGGGCGGGCTGTCTCTGGCCTCCGGCTTCACTGCTTCTTGGCAACACGGTCTATTTTCGTGGCAGGCGTGGACGGCCCCGACCTGGCAGAGGGTCAGCGTGCCGATGTTCGCTGGTGAAGACACACGGACGTCTTAAGTCTGGACGGTGACTTCGGACTCTGATTTACAGAGAAGCAAGTGTCAGATCGT
>NW_006463277.1:0-237 GCF_000325575.1 Pteropus alecto | reverse complement strand
TATATATTTTCTTGTTGAAATGTCCAGAATCATGTTAAATGAGAAAACTGGGATCTTGGGCATCTTTGAGTTTTCTTTCTTTCCTTTCTCTCTTTCTTTCCTCTCTCTCTTTCCTCTCTCCCTTTCTTCTCTCTTTCTTTCCTCTCTTTCTTTCCTTCCTTCCTTCTCTCCTTCTTTACTCCCTTTCTTTCCTTCCTTCTTATCCTCCTTCCTTCCTTCCTTTTACAAATTTCATAG
>NW_006463276.1:0-237 GCF_000325575.1 Pteropus alecto | reverse complement strand
ACGTTCCCGGCAGAGCAGATGTTGTTAAGATTTTTGCGTCTGTGGTTTTTTCCCGCAGCGGTCTTTGTTTTCGAATGAATCATCTTACAACTGTGCTGTCTGTGCTGTTTCTTTCGAGATGGCCTTGCTGCAAAGCCGAGCGAGCGCTGAGGATTGCGCGGCTGCCTTTGGAGCGACCCGGCCAGCTCACCGGCTCCGCTGCGCGTGTACCTGCCCCAACGTGCACCGTGGAGCCTG
>NW_006463275.1:0-237 GCF_000325575.1 Pteropus alecto | reverse complement strand
CTTCTTTATCCATTCATCTATCGATGGACATCCAGGTTGCCTCTATATCTTGGCTATTGGAAATAAAGCTGCAATGAACATATGGGTTCACATATCCCCTCAAAGCAGTGTTTTGAATTTGTTTGGATAAATACCCAGAAGTAGGGATTACAGGGTCCTTCTTTGTCTCTTGTTGTTTAAAAGCCTATTTTGTCTAATGTAAGTATTGTTACCCAGCTTTTTGTTTTGTTTTGTTTT
>NW_006463274.1:0-237 GCF_000325575.1 Pteropus alecto | reverse complement strand
TCTTCCCTTACCAGGTAGCACCCCCAGACACGCCAATTCACTAGCTACTGAAAGCTACCTTTGCTCAAAACACCGTCTCGCTTCCTCTCTTACGGAACTTCTGTCGGGGTGGCAGCTCGGTGATGCGCCATGGCAACTATCCACCCCAGGAAGTAGGCTTCAGGGGCAGAATTCGCTGGAAATGGGTGTTAAGAGTCTACGCGCAGTCAGCACCACGGCCAGATCCCAAAGGCCCCA
>NW_006463273.1:0-237 GCF_000325575.1 Pteropus alecto | reverse complement strand
CTGGCCTGGAGCATTAAGGCCATGACTACATGATACAGAATTAATGAATTAAAGATCTAATAATCTGTTCATTCACATAACCACGTAATCTCTTTTTAGCAAAACCTTCTACTGTTAGATATCAGTGTATTGTCAAGGCAGTGTTGATCAGGCTAAGTGAAACTGAATTTTCTAGCCGCTTGATTAACGTTCTAAAAAAGCTAAACTTGTTATGAAAAGCCAAACTGTTTCAGTTGT
>NW_006463272.1:0-237 GCF_000325575.1 Pteropus alecto | reverse complement strand
ACACAACCTGAGTGTGTGGGGGCAGAAGACATACAAGGTGGCCATGAATTACGAAAATAGAGACAAATACACAAATTAGTTTACTGATTGGATAGATGGATGGATGGATGGATGGACAGGTAGACAGCTTGTAGAGAGCATTATTTTTAGAATTATTCTGAGAGGTTTTGTGAGTACATGCAATAGAACCAAAGGACCAGGAAGTAAAAAAGACCAGGACAAAGACCCTGGCTGAAA
>NW_006463271.1:0-237 GCF_000325575.1 Pteropus alecto | reverse complement strand
GCGTCCAAGGCTTTCCATGTATTATAGTAATAATGTGTTCATATATCTCATCTCTATTCTTGACTAAGCTGAGAGCCTCACAGGACAGAAATGGCATGGAGAGTGCTACCTCAACTTTAAATGGTAAACATGTGAATTTAATTTAGTGTCATAAGTGTGTTTACCACATTGAAACATTTTGTAACATAAACTGTGCCCTATATCAGGTCATGGAGAAGGAGCTGGCAAAGCAGATTG
>NW_006463270.1:0-237 GCF_000325575.1 Pteropus alecto | reverse complement strand
CCAGGTATTTGCTTAAGCCTTATTCCGGGTGTGTCCGTGAGGGTAGTTTGAGGTAAGATGAACATTTGAACGCAAAGACCGAGTCATGCAGAGCACCCCCTAGCGCAGGTGACCTCTCCCTGACTGCAGCAGAGGCCGACCGCCCTGCTGCTAACGGGGACCCCCCCAACCCCCACCTGACTGCCTGAGCCACGACCTTAGTCCTTTCCTATTTTTTGGACTTGAACTGAAAGGTGG
>NW_006463269.1:0-237 GCF_000325575.1 Pteropus alecto | reverse complement strand
AGACCACAGGTCCAGGCAGAGGCCTCTAAACTCAAATGCCTACTGGCCAGGTAAATAGCAGGTAAGTGGCACACACTGCCACTTAAGACAATATGTGACCCAGTGCTAGGTGGGTACTCGACTTATCAGGAGATCGCTTTATAAGTTATATAAATGTCTAATATGCTGTACACCTAAAACTAATATAGTATTGAAAGTCAATTGAAAAATAATATTGAATATCAACTAATATTGAAT
>NW_006463268.1:0-237 GCF_000325575.1 Pteropus alecto | reverse complement strand
TGTGTGCTTGCGTGCGTGTGGTGTGTACGTGTGTGCATGTGTGTGTGCGTGTGTGCATGTGCATATGTACGTGTGTGTGCGTGTGAGCCTGTCCATGCATGCACGTGCATGCATGCGTGGATGTGTGCATGTGTGTGTGCATGTATGTTGCTGGTTCCGCTGCTTCGAGTCCCTCTGAAAACGACGCCAGGCTGGTGCGTGTCCATGCTGTGTCTTTGGGGCACCGGCGCCCGGGGG
>NW_006463267.1:0-237 GCF_000325575.1 Pteropus alecto | reverse complement strand
GTGGCAGGAACGGAGAATTAGAACCAGCGATGTACGGCTACGGAAACATGTCCCATAGACACTGCACAGCGGAAAAACCACAGCAAAGCGGGAGCGGAACAGCTGGACGGCCAGCTGTGTCTCCACGAATGAATGGACTGGCACGCTCCCGCTCGGGTAACATGGGGCAAAAGAAACAGCGCCTGGGCTTCGTCTGGCTGTGCGTGCTGAAGGCTATCTCTGGATGGAGACCCAAGA
>NW_006463266.1:0-237 GCF_000325575.1 Pteropus alecto | reverse complement strand
GAAATGAACCAAGCCTCATCTCACATTTCCCTTTCCACCTTTGATCAGTCTTTTACTCTCTCTTCTCCCTCCCTCCCTCCCTCCCTTCCTCTCCCCCTCTCCCCCACACCCCCATTTCATCCTCTCTACCACTTTTCTTCACACATCCCCAATGATAATCCATAACCTTAGAGACTTACTACTTATAAAGGGGTCAGTCCTACATCTTGTCAACTTGAGGGTAGAATCCTAACGGCT
>NW_006463265.1:0-237 GCF_000325575.1 Pteropus alecto | reverse complement strand
GTTTTTGGATGAGATTAACATTTAAATCAGTGAACGTGGAGGAAAGTAGGTCGCCCTCCATCTGTGGATGGGCATCACCTGATCAGTTGATGGCCTGAAAAGAATGAACACTGATCTCAGCGAACAAGAGGGGATTCTGCCAGCAGACAGCCTTTGGACTCACCTGGCAACTCTCCCCTGAGTCACCTCCAGTCTTCCAGCCTTACCCCATCAGGGTTTGGACTTGCTAAGCCTCCA
>NW_006463264.1:0-237 GCF_000325575.1 Pteropus alecto | reverse complement strand
GGGGAAAAAATCCTTTTATGTTAGAAATAAGCCTTCCCCCCCCCACACACACACACTACCTAGATATAATTAACGATAAATGTGTAAGATTTATATGGAAAATAACAAACTACAAATCTTCTTGAGGAAAATAAAAAGCAACATGAGCAAACGAGATACTATAAACTGAATATCTGTGTCCTCCCCCCAAATCTGTACGTTGAAACCTATTCCCCTAATGCGATGGCATTTGGAGGT
>NW_006463263.1:0-237 GCF_000325575.1 Pteropus alecto | reverse complement strand
GTTTAAATTCTAGCAGTGTTAAGCAAACTGTGGTCCCCAGACCAGCTATATCATTATCATTTGAGGCTAGTAAGAAATGCAAATCCTTGAGCCTCACTCCAGATTCATTTTTTCAGAACCTCTGAGGGCGAGGCCCAATAACTTGTGTATTAGTAAGCCCTCCTGGTAATTCTGATGGATAATAAAATTGTAGAGTAACCATTTTTTTACTTTATGCCTCCATTTGTGAAAATAAGA
>NW_006463262.1:0-237 GCF_000325575.1 Pteropus alecto | reverse complement strand
CTATGCCATGCTCCCCATCCCTGTGACCACCCATCACCTACTGATTTTACTTCTTTAACCCTTCTCCAGCCTCACAAACATCCCTCCCAATTTGGAGTCTGTCATCAAATTGTCTACTTTATTTGTGAGTCTCTTTTGGATTACTCTGTTCTTTTTATTCCTTTAATACCGTATAGAATTGAAATCATACAGTGGTTATCTTTGTCTGACTTAAATACCTTCTACGTCCATCAAAGC
>NW_006463261.1:0-237 GCF_000325575.1 Pteropus alecto | reverse complement strand
AAAAAATCTGAAGAACTTATGCTTCAAAACTTACTATAAATCTGCAGTAATCAAGACAATGTGGTATTGGTGAAAGACAAGACACAAAGATAAATAAAACAGAATAGAAAATCTGAAATAAACCTACAAAAATACAGTAAACTGATTCTTCATAAAGGAACAAAGGCAATTCAGTGGAGATAAAATGGTCTTTTCAATAAAAGATGATAGAATAAATGGGTATCTAGATGCAAAAAA
>NW_006463260.1:0-237 GCF_000325575.1 Pteropus alecto | reverse complement strand
TTAGAGTAAAGCTTTCACCATGGCCTGCAAGGCCCGACATGGGTCTGGTCCCTATCACCTGCCGGACCTCATCTACTCCTGCTGTCCCTTGGGTCACTCTGCTTCAGCCACGCTGGCCTCCTTGTTGTTCCTCAACATGACAAACATGTTCCTGCCTCAGGGCCTTTGCACCTCAGCCAGGAGTCCTTTTCCAAAAAATAATCTCATGACTAATTCTCTCACCTCCCTGACATCATT
>NW_006463259.1:0-237 GCF_000325575.1 Pteropus alecto | reverse complement strand
AACCTTTTTCCTTTGTCTTGTCACTTCTCTATAAATGTATTGTTCTTTTGTTAAGTTGCTAATAAGCTCAAATTCTAACCACCCCTTTGGGTTACTCATCTGTAAATACTTCCATGCATATGCAAGATGCATGTGTTAATAAATTTCTCTTTATTTTCTTCTTGTTAATCTGTCTTTTGTCCATCTGATTTCACAGGGCCCAAGCTAGAGAACCTAAGAGATTAGAAGGAAAAATAA
>NW_006463258.1:0-237 GCF_000325575.1 Pteropus alecto | reverse complement strand
AGGTTCCATCTTTATTTTATGACTTACGGGAAAACGAAACACGACAAAACAAAACCAAAGCTGCCAAGCTATAGTTCTGCCCTAAATCTTTCAAAAGTAGAAATCCAACTACTTATTTGTCACAATACGTTCTCAAACCCCCTGTGCTCCGTCGACTCACGCAAAAAAACAAAACCACACGAATGAGGGAGGGAGGGAGGGCGGGCAGGTGGATCCAAGCTGTGCACGTGTAACCAG
>NW_006463257.1:0-237 GCF_000325575.1 Pteropus alecto | reverse complement strand
GCATTAGGGTCAGAGACTCCAAAAGGTGAAAAGTCGCGTTAACTGAGCTGCGTGGGCCCGATAGGCTGTGCCAGGTGCCACAGGGGATTGGAAAAGCTTTCAGAGGGGGCTAGGAGTTTTTACAGAGGAAGCGATATTGGATTTGGCCTCCAAGAATGACTAGGAACCGTCCAGGCAGAGGGGATGACATGGAAAAGAGGAGCTGAAGGAAGGCGATGTGTTTAAGCAAGAGCTCCA
>NW_006463256.1:0-237 GCF_000325575.1 Pteropus alecto | reverse complement strand
ACACAGTGGTTAGACACCTATACAATTTATGAGGGTGCTGCTCCCAATAAGTCTTGTAACCTCCTGGCATCACACATAGTTATTACAATATTATTCACTACATTCCCCACATGATACTCCACATTCCTTGACTATTTTGTAACTAACTACCAACCATACTTCTTAATCCTTTGTAGTGGTCTCCAAGAGAATCTAAAGACTGATCATCTGAGGTAGAGTTGAGCGGCTGCAAATACA
>NW_006463255.1:0-237 GCF_000325575.1 Pteropus alecto | reverse complement strand
CCCCAGAAAAGGCTTTTCAGTGTAATTCTGGTCATCTTCATTTTCTAAAATTGCAAACGAGGCAGAATTAAACCAAACATTGAACCACAAAATTCAGAGTGGTGATTATGTCTAGGGGCTGGAGGGCTTTTAGTCGGGGTGGGGCACCCCCAGGGAACAGCAGCTGCCCCAGTCCATGAATATGGGTGCTCAGTCTACAGTCCATATGTATTATATCTTAAACGGAGCAATTTTTTA
>NW_006463254.1:0-237 GCF_000325575.1 Pteropus alecto | reverse complement strand
ACAGGAATGTCCACAGCAGATTTATCTGGAAGACACCCAAACTGGAAACAACTGCAATGTCCGCAGGTGAGTAGACAGACAAATGGCAGTAGAGCCACGCGATGAAACACAGCTCAGCAATTTAAAAAGTACTGGTTTTCATACAACTTGAAGGAATTTCAAAATAATTACACTGACTAGGCACAGACAAAAGAGAACATACACTGTGTGATTCCATTTATATAAAATTCTGGGAAA
>NW_006463253.1:0-237 GCF_000325575.1 Pteropus alecto | reverse complement strand
TCAGACGCAGCTCCTTATTCGATTGGGGGTCCTTGCGGGGGGCAGGTGTTTACTGCCGGCTTCTTGTACCCGACAGAGTCGTGCTCTCCCTGTGAGTCTCCACTTGAGCGCATTTTTAAAACTTCTCCCTCAGTGTCTGCTGCTCTCACTTTCTATGGTGACACTTAGGGATCATTTGGAATTTGCATGTTTTCTCAAAATATCCAGATTTGAGTTTTGTTGTTGTCGAAGTTATTC
>NW_006463252.1:0-237 GCF_000325575.1 Pteropus alecto | reverse complement strand
GGTTAGAGTTAGGATTAGTGTTAGGTTTAGGGTTATGGTTAGGGTTAGATTATGGTTAAGTTTAGGGTTATGGTTAGTTTTAGGGTTAGTTTTCGGTTAGGGATTGGTTAGATTTAAGGTTAGATTTTGGGCTAGGGTTACGTTAGCGTTAGTGTTAGTGTTAGGTTAGTGTTATGGTAAGGGTTTAGGGCTAGGGTTAGCATTAGTGTTGTGTTTAGAATTACGGTTAGGATTAGC
>NW_006463251.1:0-237 GCF_000325575.1 Pteropus alecto | reverse complement strand
TATGGATTTGGTGTTGGGTGCTCTCTTGATCAGCGTTGGTCACCGTCGATGACACGTCACCAAATCGTTTTCCAAGTTGTAACAGCTCATACTCTTGCCAGCGGTGTACTGCGCTATTTCCCAAGAGGCCCACACAGGGCCACAAAGAGAGCGTCTGTGCAGAGCCACTTACAAAACCCAACATTCCCTCCTCTAGTTAACCCCCTCTGTCCCCCATGGCACAGGCATAAGTGGTCA
>NW_006463250.1:0-237 GCF_000325575.1 Pteropus alecto | reverse complement strand
CCTGAGTGACCTTGAGCAAGTCCCTCAACTTACCCGAGTCTCAGTTTCCTCGTCTGTAAGGGAGGGTCGCAATACTAAACTTCTAGGGTCATAGTGAGGAAGAAAGGAGAAAATACGCTTGGAAGTACTTACCTAGAGCAGGTCTTGGGGCAAGGTAGTGAGATGAGTGTCCAGTGAGTCCCAAATGTCATTTAAGGAAGAAGAGGCATCATCTTCGCCTGACCTTGGGAAAATTAA
>NW_006463249.1:0-237 GCF_000325575.1 Pteropus alecto | reverse complement strand
TAGCCGAAGGAAAAATCGCCTCTGTCACCAAAACCTTTGGGAAGACAATTGGACTAGCGGTTAGTGAAAAACAAATCGGGAGTAAGAATCAGAGGCCACCAAGAGAAGAAATGTCCGGACCCGTAGGCTCTGAGGCCCTCACCTAATTGATTGCAGGAACTAGGCCCTTTCTTTCTTAAGCAGATTACCTGGACAATTCAATGGAGGGATGCCGCGGTCCAGCCACGACAGGATCCA
>NW_006463248.1:0-237 GCF_000325575.1 Pteropus alecto | reverse complement strand
GAAAGGCAAACAGAAAACAAATAGCAAAATGGTAGACCTGAGCACATGCCAATAATTGCATTAAATGCAGAAAGAACACGCACTCCATTCCGGGGTAGAGATGTTCAGATAAAAAGCAAGACTCGGCGTCTGCTGTCTACAATAGATTCACCTTAAATTCAGAAACGAAAATGGATCGAGAGCAAAAAGACGAAAAAAGATATAAAAAATATGTGACGCGTAAGCATAAAAAACGCT
>NW_006463247.1:0-237 GCF_000325575.1 Pteropus alecto | reverse complement strand
CTCCAATTTGTATTTTTCTAGTACTAAAAATACTGCTTTCGTGCTTTTCTTTCCAATGTAACTTTTTTGTGGGGAGGTAGTAGACATAACCATGTTGTCCAGCCAAGGCTGAATCCTGTTTTCCTCACATGACTAGCTTCTGCGCCATGCCTCAGACCCCTGGACCCCGCTGCAGGTGGCTCAGAATGAGGCCCCACCTAGAGTGGTTTGTTAATGTAGCAAAGTTCACCGGCTGAA
>NW_006463246.1:0-237 GCF_000325575.1 Pteropus alecto | reverse complement strand
AAGGGACTAACAAGTATAAGAAAAGAGGAATGTGAAACAGCAGCTGATCCAGTTGGGTTGTGCAGAAAGTCAGAAACACTAAATTAATGATGATGATGGTAGCTCTACAAATGAGTGAGCTATTTTTTATGCAGCAGACTCTGTGCTAAGGGCTTTCTGTGCAATGTCAATAGCCCTGTGAAGAAGGATCCATTATAATGTTCAAACCCATTCTGCAGATTTCGCAGGAAAAATGAG
>NW_006463245.1:0-237 GCF_000325575.1 Pteropus alecto | reverse complement strand
ATTTAGCCTCCATGTGTTTGTATTTTTCAGTTTTTTTACTGTAATTGCTTTCCAGTTTCATAGCATTATGGTCGGAGAAGATATGATTTTAATCTTAAATTTATTGAGACTTGTCTTGTGGCCTAACGTGGTCTATCTTGGAAAGTATTCTATTTGCCTTAGAGCGTATATTCCACTGCTTTTGGAGTGAAATGATCTAAAGTATCAATTAAATTCATCTGGTCTAGTGTGTCATTT
>NW_006463244.1:0-237 GCF_000325575.1 Pteropus alecto | reverse complement strand
TACTTAATTCATTGGACCTTCTCAGATTCTCGAACTCTCCTCACCTCACAGTTGGCATAACTGAGGCCCAGGAGTCCACAGAACATGTCGATTGGCCTTGCTACCAGGGAGGGTATAGTAGACGTCTCATTTCTTTAAGACCAAACATTGAGGTATGGGCTTCTTGATGGTAGGTACCCTCTAGTCCTCAGCTGTGTTTCACGTGGACTCAATCAAACTGGGCCTTTGATAATCTAT
>NW_006463243.1:0-237 GCF_000325575.1 Pteropus alecto | reverse complement strand
CCATGATGACGATGAGATAATTTAGTTACACAATAGTTACTCAATATGGGTGAGCATTTGGGAAGTCAACGCTCTGTATATATTGCTGGTGGGATGCCAATCAGTACATCATTCTTCCAGGTTGATCGTCGATGTCCATTAAAGAGCTGTGCACTCCTAGTCTGTATGTATTTGAGACTTACTCCTCCAGGTAATTTTATCTTCAGCATGACATCTGTCCCTCTGTTAGAGAGTGCA
>NW_006463242.1:0-237 GCF_000325575.1 Pteropus alecto | reverse complement strand
CTCACTCAGGAGGACACTTCAAACCCCAAACGTGCTCCTTTCTTCTCACAGCTTCGTTTTCTATTTCTCCGAATCGAAGACGTCGTGACAGTTCTTGAAGACACTTCGCTGTATGACATCATGCACCTTGCACGTATTTCTCCTTCTAGCCAGTTAATTAACTTGAAAACAGATGGATGCGTTAAAGAGCGGACAATCCGCACCTTCTGAGTATTAACTAGATGTAAATCACCAGCG
>NW_006463241.1:0-237 GCF_000325575.1 Pteropus alecto | reverse complement strand
CGGGACCGACTCCACCCGCCGCTCCCCAGCCACACAGCCCCCCAGGGCTGGCCAGCTCTTTGTTTCGCCAGGAACCTAGAAGCAGCTGTGCCCTTGTGCCCTCACTCTCTACCAAAGAGGACAGCACTTGGGGTCACGCGGCTCCCCCATGGCCCCTGGCGACAAGGCCGGGCCTTTGGTGAGCCATGGAACCTGCTTCCCATTGCACCAGGGGTGTCCCCAAGCAGAGTGGGGTGC
>NW_006463240.1:0-237 GCF_000325575.1 Pteropus alecto | reverse complement strand
CCAGCCCTCCCACGGCCACAGCCACACAAAGGTGGATGAGTTACGACGTTCTGTTTCTAAGGACGGTGGCAGTGATGGGGACCTGGTGGACCAGGATGCCAGCCATTCTGAGGTGGAGTGATGACGGCCACCCACTTTCCCTCTGGGCGACTTTTTATTCCTGGTGGTTGCTGAGGCTCGGGACAAGCGGAGGGCTCCTGTCGGGACACAGAGAAACATCAACACTGCTGCAGGCTG
>NW_006463239.1:0-237 GCF_000325575.1 Pteropus alecto | reverse complement strand
TAAAACTAACCCTAACTCTGACCCTGACCCTAACCATTACACTAACACTAACACTAACACTAAACCTAACCCTAAGCCTAAACCCTAATCAAACGTAATCATCACCCTGGCCTTATCCCTAACCCTAAAAGTAAGCCTAACCATAACCCTAACCTTCAACCTAACCCTAATCATAAAGCTAAACCCTAAACCTAACCAAAATTCTAACCCTAACCCTTACCTAAACGTAACCCTAAA
>NW_006463238.1:0-237 GCF_000325575.1 Pteropus alecto | reverse complement strand
TATATATATATAACTTGCTTGCTTTGAGCATTAAATTTTACTAGTGTATTGGGTGCGTTTTGTCTTACCTATCACCATCTGTTAACAGTGAAGGTCATAGTGCTTTCATGAAGAAGGGAATTCAGAACAGTGTGCTGGGGAGTCCCCTGCAAAATTACAGTGGTTTTCTGGAAATGCCAGTCTCACAAGTTGGCAATTATGTGCACCTGATTAGTTCTGAGTTCCATGGCTGCTTCC
>NW_006463237.1:0-237 GCF_000325575.1 Pteropus alecto | reverse complement strand
ATCACTGTACACTACTGGAGACTTAGTAAACACTGCACACTTGGGGTACACTAAATTTATTTAAAATTGTTTTTCTTCAGTACAGTACTAGAAGTTTTGCTTATATCAACATCGCTACAAACACACGAGTAATGTGTTAAAAAATTTATTTTATTTTATTTTATTATTTTTAGGGGGGCTTCAAATCAAGTTTAATAAATACAACAGCAAAGGGGTTCAAGGCAGTTATCACTTCAC
>NW_006463236.1:0-237 GCF_000325575.1 Pteropus alecto | reverse complement strand
GGGTGGATGGATGGAGAATTATAGCGCTATTCTCCTGAACTGTACAAAAGGCAGATAAGTGTATTTATTTATCAGTGATGATAAATACATTTTTGACATTTCTAACTTGAAATGAGCCTGCCCCAGGCATGGGGTTTCCCAGGAGTCCCCGGCTTGACCCCGTGCTCCCCACGTGCCTCCCCACGTGACTTTCCCCTCATTCCACCGTGGAGCTCATCAGATGAGAGAGCCTCAGAG
>NW_006463235.1:0-237 GCF_000325575.1 Pteropus alecto | reverse complement strand
TAACCCTAACACTAATCCTAACTCTAAATTCTTATCATAACCCTAACACTAACCTTAACCCAAACCTAAACTTAACCCTAACGATATCCTAATCCCAATCCTAACTTTAATACTAATTTTAAATCTAACCACATACCCTAACCCTAATCCTAAACATAACTGTAACATAACCCATATCATAATGCTAAACCTAACCTTAACCCTAATCCTAACCCTCAACCTAACCCTAATCCTGAC
>NW_006463234.1:0-237 GCF_000325575.1 Pteropus alecto | reverse complement strand
GTTGGAAGCTAAAAGGCCAAGCTCTGTGTGATGCCTGGGTGGTCTCTGTGCCAAGTTCTATGCCAGGACATAATGACAAGTGCTGCCACTTGGATCCTTAAGGAGCTGCCCATCTAATGGGGCACTGTGATGCCTCCAAATTGAAAATGACTTTCCTGGAAACTGGAAGGAAGGAGAAAAATGGGAAAATGAGACAGTGGGTGAGAAGGGAGAGAGGACAGAGAGTAGAGTGGCACA
>NW_006463233.1:0-237 GCF_000325575.1 Pteropus alecto | reverse complement strand
AGTTGCACAGGACTCAAAGCTGTGGTTCCCTAATCAAACAGGCATCAGGGTCACTTGATGAGATTGTTAAACAGGGATCCCAGGGCTTCTAGCAGAATTGCTGATTCAGCAGGCCTCAGGTCTGCATTTCTAACAGGTTCCTGGGTATTGCTGATACTGTTTTTCTGGAGACCACACTTTGAGAACCACTGAATAGACTCATGGGAATGGTCCATGAGCCCAGTCCCAGCTTTCCTG
>NW_006463232.1:0-237 GCF_000325575.1 Pteropus alecto | reverse complement strand
GGAGTGCGCATGCGTGGTGCTGGTTCTGGGGACCCTCCACCCCCCCCGAGCCGCAGGGAGGGAAGAGGTAAGCTGTGAGGCCGGCGACGTGGGCGGGACCGCAATGGGCGAGGACGCAAGCGAGGGGCGCAGACCTGGGGTGCTGGGGGGACAGCGCCCAAGAGAGCGAGCCAGTCCTTCAGTCTGCAGGCGGGAAACTGAGGCCCATGCTCAGACGCTGCCCAGGGGCCTCTACTG
>NW_006463231.1:0-237 GCF_000325575.1 Pteropus alecto | reverse complement strand
ATTTGGTCTAACCCCATGCTCTACAAAGAAAAAAAACTGAGTTCCAAAGAGAAGGGACAAGGCGGGAGGGAGCTCCTTTGTTGCATATCTTTATGTTCCAGGCATTGTGCAGTTCACCTTCAATTAAGACGCTTTTGATAATCCTTTTCCACTCTCTTTCTCTCAGACGCATTGCTAATGTTACCATGCTCCTCAAGGTCACCCATCTCCTTGCCCTACATTCTTAGCAGACAACTT
>NW_006463230.1:0-237 GCF_000325575.1 Pteropus alecto | reverse complement strand
TTTTAAAATAATATATTCAAAATCTGAGCACCTCTCATCACCTCAGCTATTGAGTTATTGTGAGAAAAGTCTCCACTTTTTCTAAAATTTTTATAAAGAAATATGTAACATTTACGATTAGAAAAGTATTATTAAAAATACTTACAGAGAAAAAAAAATAGCATAGATGCTGTTCATCCCTCTGGCGACCAAATCCAAGTAATGATGAAAACAAGAAGCAGCAGCAAGGAAAAATCG
>NW_006463229.1:0-237 GCF_000325575.1 Pteropus alecto | reverse complement strand
CCAGCCCTAGAAATCGGCGAGGGTATGCTCCAGAAAGTTTCAGCCTGGGTGCACACTAGAACCTGTGGCAATCTCTAAAAAATTCCAATGTCCGGGCCTCTTTCTAAACCAATTAAATTAGAATTTCTGTGTGTGTGTGTCCTGCGTACTAGTATTTTAAAAAAGATCTCTTCTGGGTGATGCTGTTAGGATTGAGAACAGTGAATCCAGTCTATCTTTAAAATCTTTTAAAAACCT
>NW_006463228.1:0-237 GCF_000325575.1 Pteropus alecto | reverse complement strand
AGAATAAATTTTAAAAATCAGACTAACCTAACCGTTAGTACTAAGACATTTAAGCAGTAGACAAAACCTTTTCTAATAAAAAATTAAAATAATACTTTATACAATATTCAAGAAACAAATCATAACAACCTTACATCATTTCTTTTTTTTTAATTAAGTTTACTGGGGCAACATTGATTAATACAGTTATATAATTTTCAGCTGTACATTATCATTTAACATCTGTATATTCTATTG
>NW_006463227.1:0-237 GCF_000325575.1 Pteropus alecto | reverse complement strand
GGGCCCAGAGGAACACACCAGCCGGGAGGTTGAAAGGACCGAGAGATTTCAGCTACTGCCCCATTCAGAAGACAGATTTGGGACATGAAATCTGAATACTCTTACGAGGAAGTGGACAAACTCCGTAGCCTATACTACGTATCAGCTACGACAGCAGTCTTCAACCTTTGTGGCACCAGGAACCAGGGCTCTTATAAGCATCTAATGTCTGATGATCTGAGATGGGGCTGAGGCGGT
>NW_006463226.1:0-237 GCF_000325575.1 Pteropus alecto | reverse complement strand
CCGCTCGGAGTGAGAGCCGGGCTTCCGTCGCGGTCACTGCAGACCCGCGGGACAGCGGCGGCGGCCTCTTTGGAAGTTTCCCCGGCCAAACACTCTCTGTGAAGTAATAAAAGTGCGTTCAAGTGTTTCTTCCGCGTCCCCTGTCGATGTTTGAGTCTCTTTGTCCTGAAGTGTCTCTCCCAGTTCCGGTCGCTTATTACTTTCCGTTTCCTCGTTCGACTATGAGCTCTGGAAACT
>NW_006463225.1:0-237 GCF_000325575.1 Pteropus alecto | reverse complement strand
TTCCATTTGAGAACATTCTCAATCACTCAACAAAACACCCCATACCCATTAAGAGCCACTCCCCATTCCCTCTTCTCCCCAGCCCCTAGCAACCACCCATCCACCTCTGTCTATAAGAACTGGCCTATTCTGTTCATTTCATACAAACGAACACCTATAATAATTTGATTGACTTTTTTCACCAAGCATAATGTTTTCAAGTTTCATCCATATTGTAGCATTGTTGCGGAAAAGCTC
>NW_006463224.1:0-237 GCF_000325575.1 Pteropus alecto | reverse complement strand
CTGTGTTTTGCTTCTTCCCTCCCCACTACCACCAAACTCCTCAGGCATTATCCTAAAACAAGATAACTGAAATTTTCCAAGCTGTTCATCTTCTAATAAAAGAAAGGCATGCCATTAAATTCTGTTATGCACTATTGGCCATCACAAGTTTTTAAGAACTTATTTAGAAGAAACGTATGTTTGTATCATTCTCTGCACATCCTCTTTTCCATGACAGATTTCTCTAGATATTATCAT
>NW_006463223.1:0-237 GCF_000325575.1 Pteropus alecto | reverse complement strand
TGATCTTGGCCTTCCAGCCCCCAGAACTGTGAGAAATACATTTCTGTTGTTCATCAGCCGCTCTGTCTGTGGTATTTCATTGCAGTGGCCTGAACCGCCTGAGACAGGTACCGAGGGTCAGGAGTAGCTGCCCCAGGGCCAGGCCCGATTAATGGGTCTAATGTGTTTCTTCTACGTCATCATCAAAGAAGGTGCACGTGATGTGTTGCGGTGGATTCTGTCGCTCACCAGCTGGGC
>NW_006463222.1:0-237 GCF_000325575.1 Pteropus alecto | reverse complement strand
TGGATCCTGAAAGGGAGGAGTTTTGCCCTGGCAGCAGCGTAAACGTGTTTGTTCTGCCAACCGCCCAGACCACTCCCGCGAGAAGCAGAGACACCTTGGCCGGTCGGGACTGCTGTCCACTGTGCGGGCCCGGTGGACGGGCTGGCGGGCCCGAGGGGGGCCGTGAAGGCAGGGGGCCTGAGCCTGCCCTCATTCTTAACCACAGGTGAGGGCTGCTCGCTCCTGGGTGTGCACCAG
>NW_006463221.1:0-237 GCF_000325575.1 Pteropus alecto | reverse complement strand
GTATTGAACTCTAAATACCAGAAAGTTAATTTTGCATTTAGTATTTTTGCATTTAGTCACAGAATTTTTTCTGTGACTATAAAAAGAGACTGTTCTATCAACAACAAATTTAGGAATAGGGAAAAATGTTCACAATGTAAAGGACTGTTCTAAACTTACCAGAGTTTCAAAGTAATGAAATTTTGTGATGTAATGTTTTTAAATGTTATATTTAGAAAACAGGGATTGGGAAAAATT
>NW_006463220.1:0-237 GCF_000325575.1 Pteropus alecto | reverse complement strand
GCATAATGTCCTCAAGGTTCATCCACATTGTAGCAGGTGTCAGAATGTCCTTCCTTTTTATCACCGAATAATATTTCATTGTGTGGATGGACCACATTTTATTTATCTATCCACATCAACTTGGGTTGCTTCTACTTTTTGGATATTGTGAATAATACTGTTAGGATCATAGGTGTGCACATATTCATTTGAGTCCCTGCTTTCAGTTCCTTTGGTTATATATGTAGGAGTGGAATT
>NW_006463219.1:0-237 GCF_000325575.1 Pteropus alecto | reverse complement strand
TGGACAATAAGTGACAAAATCAATGTCATTCTTCGCGAAAGCGAAGGGATCGATGCCCACAGATTGGGTGTCCAAAATATACACAAAACCAGGCCTCCCCGGGACTCATACCGAAAGTAAAAAGAGCTGCGGCGCTTTTGAGAACAAAGGCTCTTTCCGGCGTCGACCACCGTTAAAGAGCCGATGCGGCCAGTAAGAGCCAGGTCCCTCCTCTCCGCCCTCGTGCTCTGGGGTCAA
>NW_006463218.1:0-237 GCF_000325575.1 Pteropus alecto | reverse complement strand
TGCTGTCTCCCTTCTGTAGTCTTCCTAGCTTTCTCGAAAGCAGAGTAGGGAGAACCTCCTCACTATATTTGCAAATGCAGATTAATCATATCATATTGAAATGTTATGCTTTCATGTATGTGTTTCTCTGGACTTTGAGCTTTTAGAAATTAGTGATTTTGTCTTATTTTTCTTGGCATTTTCCCATAGCATAGTATACAACCCAGAGTAGTCCCCAGAAAATATTTTGAGAAAGAA
>NW_006463217.1:0-237 GCF_000325575.1 Pteropus alecto | reverse complement strand
GCATGTCCCTCTCCTCGGCTCCAGCAGGGTGACCCACCCCCCGCGCCCCACCGGGATCCATCCCCAGTGCAGACAATAAAGTCGCAACAGCTGGAAATGCACGTTTTAGCTCCACATCGGTTGCATTATGATGGGGGCTCTGTTCAAAACCCATTCTCAAAAATAAAAAGCTTCCAAAGACACGAAGAGAAATGAGGTCCCGGGCTCTGTTCCCGTCCCTCGCCGCGCCCCAGGCTC
>NW_006463216.1:0-237 GCF_000325575.1 Pteropus alecto | reverse complement strand
GTGGCTTTTACTCTACATATCTATATTTTAGTATTAACCATACTGCATACTAATAACAAATTCTTTATTTACCTCTGACACTTCATTCCTTGAGGGTTAAGACTCTGTCCTGTTCTGTTTTGAACTCTCTGGACCTTTAAAAATAAGTCCCTAAAATCTAATAATTTAAAGTGTCTTTATTGAACAATACTGGGATTAAATTGGGGGAGACTTTAATAATTGCCATCAGGGTGCATT
>NW_006463215.1:0-237 GCF_000325575.1 Pteropus alecto | reverse complement strand
GGCAGCTGCCCCACCTGGGGCTTGAGTTTAAAGTCAGAGAAGGTCTGTGGGCCATGGGTACAAGGTCAGCGGTTAGAGCCGGGAGTGTGTAGGAAGCAGCGCGCCCAGGCCAGGCCTGGGGGACTCTTGTCGCCAGGCTTCTCTGCCAAACCAAGAGCCCATTCTTTCCTGGAAAAGGGGCCTTTTGACTTTGCAGCTTTTATTCTCCCCATGTTGCCCAGCTATGCAAACAAAGGC
>NW_006463214.1:0-237 GCF_000325575.1 Pteropus alecto | reverse complement strand
ATCTGGATTTTCCGGGTGGCCCAGTGCAGCCACAGGGGTCTTTACCAGGTGGCCGGAGATGCAGCGTGGGACAGACTCAGCTCACTGGGTGGCTTTGAAGGTGGAGGAAGGGACCATGAGCCGAGCAACGTGGGCGCCTCTAGAAGCTGGAAAAGACGGGGGATCGATTTTCCCCCTGGAGACTCCAGAAGGAGTGCAGCCCCGCTGACACTTTGATTTTAGCCCGGCGAGACCCAC
>NW_006463213.1:0-237 GCF_000325575.1 Pteropus alecto | reverse complement strand
GTACAACTACACCAAGCTCTGATCTAACATAAGCTCAAAGAATAAGAAATATTCTTAAAATATATATAATAGTTTTTGAGAATTAAGAATGCAGTCCTTTTTTCGTTTTATTTCTTTACTTTTATTTATCATGCCTGTATGCTAATGCTACATGGACTTCTGTGCGCATAAAGAAAGTTGATGGTTTTTAAATGTGAGAGTCCCAAAATATTTGATTTATTTTGGTTACAAAAAAAA
>NW_006463212.1:0-237 GCF_000325575.1 Pteropus alecto | reverse complement strand
ATCACTGCAAGTTGTCCAGGAGCTTGAATTTGAGCCCTGAAAATTTAGGCACATCTTTGAGTTCAATAGACATTGGACGTTGAAAACAGGAAAGTTACTGTTAAATCACAGACAAGTTTTTTAACAGACTGTGGTGGAGTAAATGCTCTAAAGAGACAACTAATAATGTGCAGGTACTACGCACTCACTAAATATTTGTTGCATTAAATTTAATGACTTGGGAAGGAGCCTGATAAA
>NW_006463211.1:0-237 GCF_000325575.1 Pteropus alecto | reverse complement strand
AGTCTCATCTTCTATCACTATGAGTGCAGAAGATGATAAAGATGAGGAAGTCAAGGAACACAGAGGTCAAGGCATTTGAAGTGATGTCCATATGAACATTGAAGTCATCCATGTCAATAGGGGGCTTCTGGAAGAGAAGAAAAGCATGAACTATTTTACCAAAAGTCTTTAATGAATGGTAGATGACAGTGATTAGGTGGGAGAAAGGTTAGCATAGCCCAGTAGTATGGACCTTGG
>NW_006463210.1:0-237 GCF_000325575.1 Pteropus alecto | reverse complement strand
TGGGGTTTCAGGGAATCCTCTGGGCGGAGCGACTTGTTATCCAGTCTGATGACCTCACGGCGATGGTGGCGCTGTGTCCACGCACTGGAAGAGGGGAGGACTCAATAGGGAACAATGGATACCGCCTGCATTTCTGTACAGAGATAGTCTCTTCTTGGCCCTCACTCTGACAATGTCTCCCCATAAGTCCCTGGTGCCCCTATGCGCAGCCGAACAGGCACTGGTGCTCAGAGTGAG
>NW_006463209.1:0-237 GCF_000325575.1 Pteropus alecto | reverse complement strand
CCCCAAATTGATCTATGAATTTAACATAATCCCCATCCAAATCTTAACAGGCTTTTCTGTAGGTGCTAACAAGTTGATTCTAAAATTTATATGGAAAATAATCAGGTTTAGAATACTAACAATTTGGAAAAAGAACACAATTAGAAGACTCACACTACCTATCACCGCTTATTCTAAACCTACAGCAATCAAGACGGCTTGCTATTAGCATGGAAACAGACATATAACTCAATGGAA
>NW_006463208.1:0-237 GCF_000325575.1 Pteropus alecto | reverse complement strand
TGATGGGGACTCGGGGCTCCCCGGCTGTGTGTACGGAAGGGCCATCTGTCACTCAGCCGATGCGCCTCTTCACAGACGATCTGCCCTGGGCGGCGGCAGTTTCTGGGGACTGTTAGTGGCTCTGCCTTCCACAGCATGAAGCAAAGTGTGGCCACCGCCTGGGCTGCAGATCCCTTGTTGACTTCACCGTGAAACCAGATGTCAGCGGCACGTTGCGTGTGGGCTCCCGTAAGGCCA
>NW_006463207.1:0-237 GCF_000325575.1 Pteropus alecto | reverse complement strand
GCCCCCGCCCCCAGCTCCCAGAGGTGCCCAGCCACCCACATGGCCCTCTTCAGACCCTTTGATCAGTTTCCTCATCGACTGTCCACCCAAAGAAAATACTCTTTGAAGTGAAGCTGTTGTTTTGCTACCGGAGTGGAGACAAACCCACAGCGTGTCCTGCAGGGAGGAGGCCATCTGGGCAGAGGCGGGTGGCCTCTCCCTGGGGAGCCCTTGGCCTCTGAAGGCCGATGGCTGAGC
>NW_006463206.1:0-237 GCF_000325575.1 Pteropus alecto | reverse complement strand
TCGCGGCCCGCAGCGTGGCAGCTCGTGCCGGACGACGCACGTCCGCCCAGCACACGTGTGCACTTGCTCCTGCAGGCACAGCCCAGCCTCCCGCACGCACAGCCGCACACCGCACCGCACGCGGCACGCGGCATGACGCCCGGGGGCCTTCCGAACAGCAAGAGCGCCAGCGACACCACAAAAATGCGGAGAAAAAACTGCTACCCAACAGGTCCCAAAAAGGACATCTGTGTACGG
>NW_006463205.1:0-237 GCF_000325575.1 Pteropus alecto | reverse complement strand
GGAAACCTTATACTGTTTCCCATCATGGCCAAACCAATTTACAATCTCACTAACAGGGCACAAGGATTTCCTTTCCTCCACGTTCTCACCAACACTTGTAATCTCTTGCCTTCCTGAGGGTAGCCACTCTAACAGGTGTGAGGCGATCATATCTAATTGTGGTTTTGATTTGCATTTCTTTGGTGATTAGTGATGTTGAGCATATTTTCATGTATCTGTTGGCCATTTGTGTATTTG
>NW_006463204.1:0-237 GCF_000325575.1 Pteropus alecto | reverse complement strand
TCTGCCCAGGAGCAACTGGACACGAGGGAGGGGGATGCGCCGGAGACTTTCCGGAAGTGATCCCCATTCAGCACACAGTGAAACGGTGCCTGGCGGTCAAATTTTAATGGAAGGCAGTACACACATACGCACACACGCACACACACGCACATGCACACACGCAATGCATGCACACACACATGTACGCACATGTGCACACACTCGCATGTGCACACACAGGCACACACGCACGTGCAC
>NW_006463203.1:0-236 GCF_000325575.1 Pteropus alecto | reverse complement strand
GAGGCAAGAGGGCTCAGTCAGCCTACACGGCGAAACTGCATGGCTTGAGGGAGAGGGCTGAGTCAGGGTGGAGTCCACACAGGCACGCAGGGGCGATTAAGGGACACGGGAGAATTTGAGGGGTAGCTGGAAAAGAGCTGACAAAGTGAGAAGGAGATCCTTTGAGGGCTGTCAGGAGAGGCCTTCGTCGTGTTCACAGAAAAATCTCGGGCTGCGGATAGACGGCTGAGTGCGGG
>NW_006463202.1:0-237 GCF_000325575.1 Pteropus alecto | reverse complement strand
CTGTCCTGGGAAAAATGAAAGAACAGAAAAGACATAGTTTCCTGCCCTCATGAACCTGACACTGGCTTATGAGGACTGACTGTACAACTTAAGGATTGTTTTAAGTTTGAAATCTTTTGCCCTTAGACCACAATGGCCATTCTTACTGTTGCCTTAACTACAAAAGCCGGGTTCTCTCCACAGGCGTGAGTGGTTACAGCCTTCGGCTGGGAAAAGCGAAAAAGTCTTTTAGCATAA
>NW_006463201.1:0-237 GCF_000325575.1 Pteropus alecto | reverse complement strand
CCCCGTCCAGTGCGCTGCACCCAGGGACACCCGCGTGGTTGGTGCTTCCATAATCTTTTGTGATGGCAGGCGTGCCCGGCCCTGTCGTGCCGGGTGGCCGGCAGCAGGGAGGGAGGGGCCTCTTCCTGTGTCAGGAGACAGGACCCTCCTGGGCCCAGGCCCACCTGCACCCTCGGCAGGGCGTGGGGCTCCCGTCCGGGCCTGGCGCTGCGCCACCCTGCTCGGGGTGGCCACGAG
>NW_006463200.1:0-237 GCF_000325575.1 Pteropus alecto | reverse complement strand
TTTTAATCTGGCGGGCGTGTTACAGTCTGGGTGTCCTCTGAAGAATGAATTGGAAAGAAATGTTGGTGAGAGTGTGGTTAGGAGGTGGCCTTTCAGTACTGGAGGGAGATGTAATGTTTTGGGTCACACCAGAGGCAATGGCAAAGTAAGTGGATTTAGTAGATATTTAGGAAGTAACTGGATAAGACTTGGTAAAGGATCCGATATGGTGGATAAAAGTTGATGGTCAAGGAAGAC
>NW_006463199.1:0-237 GCF_000325575.1 Pteropus alecto | reverse complement strand
GTTGGGGTAGGGTTCCAGTTTGCTTTAGCGTTAGTGTTAGTTTAGGGTATAGTGTTAGCATTAGGGGTAGGGTTAGGGTCAGGGTTTCTGTTAGGTTTAAGATTTGGTTTAGATTTAGGGTAAATCTTTGCAGTTAGGATTAGTTTTAGGCTGGGTTATGCTTAGGATTAGGGTTAGGGTTACTGTTAGGATTAAGGCTAGGTTTAGGCTTAGGGTAAGAGTTTAGAGTTAGGATTA
>NW_006463198.1:0-236 GCF_000325575.1 Pteropus alecto | reverse complement strand
TCTAAAGCTAATGCTAACCTTAACCCTAACCGTAAAAGTAACCCTAACCCTAAATCCTAACCCTAACCCTAAACATAACTGTAATCCTAACACAAACCATAACACAAACACTAACCCTAACACTAACCGTAAACCCTAAGCCTAACCTTGACCATAACCCTAAGCCTAAACCTAAACCTATCCCTAACCCTAAAAGTGACCTTAACCCTAAAACTAACCCTAACCCTAACCCTAAC
>NW_006463197.1:0-237 GCF_000325575.1 Pteropus alecto | reverse complement strand
CGCCAGAGCATCCGAAGTGCCCGCACATCGTTCGCGCAGGCCGGTCCTGTGCTGACACGATTTTAGTGCCGCTTCGTTTGTGCCTGCTTGAGGTTTGGAGTTACTGCAAGGAGGAGCAGAGGCCAGCTTTCCCCGCCCAATCAGGGATTCGTGAGGACATCAGTCTCGCTGCCGGGAACGTGCAGAACTTTAGCTTCAGGACATTAAAATGATGCTTTGAAATTGTACTGCACGTCT
>NW_006463196.1:0-237 GCF_000325575.1 Pteropus alecto | reverse complement strand
TCCATAGAGTTTAACCTTGAGGAAGTTTAAGCATTCTCCTTTCTAAGCCTCATCTTCTCTGTTTGCACATTGAGAGTATCGGACCACATGTTCTCTAAGATCTATGCCTTTGTTGTGTTTTATTAATAATGATATGAGGCAGTCTCATGTAAAAGCAGTTTCTTTCTTTTTTTTTTTTTTTTCCAGACTAACATATACCTCGATGCCATGGGCTTTCATGTCACTAATCTTGTTTTT
>NW_006463195.1:0-237 GCF_000325575.1 Pteropus alecto | reverse complement strand
CCCTGTGGAAAACGACCGCAGTGTTCAGAGTGGCCATCTCCACCTGGGACGGGGCTTTGTGAACTGTTCCTGGGCAGCGACCGCCGACTGGCGCCTGCCTTCCCAGCTGCCACTGCTCCCTGCCCAGTCTGTGTTAAGGAAAAGACAGAATACGCCCATTTAAACTAAAAGAAGGTATGTATATCTTTCTTCCTTTTTTTTTAAATCTTATTATGCTTATCATATTCACAAATTTCC
>NW_006463194.1:0-237 GCF_000325575.1 Pteropus alecto | reverse complement strand
GGGGCTGAATGCGGCCAGCGGGACGGGAGAAGGCGGCGCCCCTGGGACCGGGTTTCCGGCGGGCGGAGCTGTGGTGAAAGGCGCTGGGGTGGGGGGGGCAGAGTGAGCGCAGGAAACAGGACTGGCCGCTGTGCTTCAGGGAGGCAGAGAAAATGCGTCCAGTCTGAGACAAGGGGCGCCCTGCGTTGATAGCTAAGAGGTGGCTGGGCATCTGGGGAGCAAACCCTACATCGCACA
>NW_006463193.1:0-237 GCF_000325575.1 Pteropus alecto | reverse complement strand
TAAAACCCAACCGTGCTGTTATTTGAGGGGTTCAAATGCAATGTCCTTCTTCAAGAAGTCTTCCCTACCTCAGCCAGAAGGAATTTTCCTTTCTCTGAGGTCCTACAGACAGGTTGGTGCCTCTCTCTTCAGTTCCAGAGGGCAGTACATCAAAGGCTCTGGTGCTAAAAACCACGCAGGACCTCCTCAGTAAACTTAGGTTTGAAATGCTCATACTGTGGCCACCACTGTCCATGA
>NW_006463192.1:0-237 GCF_000325575.1 Pteropus alecto | reverse complement strand
CGTGGCTATATGCCAGAGTCAGATTCTAAACACACACACACGCACACAGGCACACAGAGGAGGCGCACACGCGTGTGCATGCACACATGCACACGTGCACACACACGCGCGTGCATGCACATACACACGTGGGCACACACGCACACATGCACACACACACGCACATGCACACGCACACACATCACCAACATCACCACCACTCCCCCTAGAAAAGGTTTGAATCATATTTTAAATATT
>NW_006463191.1:0-237 GCF_000325575.1 Pteropus alecto | reverse complement strand
GCCTTGCCGGGGGCTGAAACCACGTCTCTCCTCTGTGCTACAGCATCACACGCGTTGGCGGAGGAAGCGCGGTCGTTTTAGGGGCGCTCTCAACGCGCCTCCGGTTGCCAGCGCGCTCAGCAGGCCTTGAGGCCGAGGCGGCGAAGCACAATGGCCGCGGTCGGCCGAGACCGCTGCCTGGGCGTTAGGGTGACCGTGCTCTGCGTGGCCCAGGCCCTCCTGGGCCGCCCTTTGCCT
>NW_006463190.1:0-237 GCF_000325575.1 Pteropus alecto | reverse complement strand
AAACCGGTTGGGGATTAATGTGAGCCAGCAAACCCGCCGGGGGACACTTGTGAGTCACAGAAAAACAGACGTCGGAGAACAGCGATCTTCAGAGGCAAAGTCAGCTCGCTGGGCAGTCGTCGTTGTCGCTTTTAGAAAATCAAGTGCAGGTGGAATGTCCCCCTGGAGCACGGGCATTACGAACGCTGCATGGGCTCGCACCAGGCCGCGAGCAGCGCGGGGTGCGGGGGGCACGGC
>NW_006463189.1:0-237 GCF_000325575.1 Pteropus alecto | reverse complement strand
TTCATTGTTGTTTTACCCGATCGTTGATTCGATTTCACGTGACGAGGATTCTGGAATGGGTAGAAACTGCTTTTTTAATTGATTTTTTTTTTCCTCCTGAAAACTCTTTTTCAAAAATACACTTATTTTTTTTTTTTTTGAGAGCAATTTTCAGTTCACAGCCGATTTGGGCAGAACGTAGACATTTTCCATATTTCGTCTCATTAGAATCTCGCTTATGATACATTTCTCCTGGTG
>NW_006463188.1:0-236 GCF_000325575.1 Pteropus alecto | reverse complement strand
TGTGAGAAAATTAATTTCTGTTGTTTAAGCCATTCAGCCTGTTGTGTTTCATTATGGCAGCCCTAAGATAAAGACATGAACCAATGACACATGAGTGATCTTGAAAGCAGATTCTCCAGCCCCAGTTGAGCCTTGAGATGACTGCAGTCTTGTCCCACAGCTTGATGACAACCTCTTATGAGAGACTCAAAACCAAAGGCACCCAACTAAGCCAGGCCCAGATTCCTGACCAATAG
>NW_006463187.1:0-237 GCF_000325575.1 Pteropus alecto | reverse complement strand
AATAAAATAAAATAAAATAAAATTTTATCCTAAAATAAAAAAAAAGAGTCTGTCCCCAGGTACAGCATTTCCTGCTGGTGGAAGCATGTGCTAGTTAAAGTACTTACATGTGCTTCTGATGAAACTGCATGATCTTGCTTTCTAAACAATCTTGGTTTTGTAAGTACCGGGTTCTTGCCAGATGTTTCCCATCCTTTTCTTCATGAAAGTCTCCCAGTTCTGCTGCATGACAGAAAA
>NW_006463186.1:0-237 GCF_000325575.1 Pteropus alecto | reverse complement strand
GTCAAGTTCTTTCCAATATTTGCTTCAGGCTGAACACCTTCAGTGGAAAATATCATTGTGACAATCCTTTTTTTATTTTCCTACTTTGCTCTTGTCCTCCTTCCCGTGGCCTGTCACCAGTTTCTGATATTTCCTGAGTTGATTTGAGGAGGGAGGATTGGTAAGTACATAAGAAAGGTCTTGCTTGAACTTGTTATAGACATAACTGGAGATCTTGGGACTAATAGACAGCTGATT
>NW_006463185.1:0-236 GCF_000325575.1 Pteropus alecto | reverse complement strand
GTCTGTAGGACAAAGCAAACAGCGGGCCACTCGAAAGACAAGCCAGCGTGTCTCAGGCAGGCCAGCCATGCGTTCTGTGCCCTGGAGGCCGGCGGTCAACGGACATGGCACCAGCGAGGGAATCTGTGGCCAGAAGTGCCCTGGACAGGGTCCTGGGAGGGCAGCTAGGGACAGACACTCAGTCTTCAGGTCAAAGGAAGACGTGACCTGGCCAACTGCTTCCCACTGGCCATTTT
>NW_006463184.1:0-236 GCF_000325575.1 Pteropus alecto | reverse complement strand
TAAGTTCTCTAAGGGTAAAGCACTAGCTAAAAAAACTGTGACAACTCTCAGTGACCAGGCGTATCCAGAATCAGAACTTCTCCCATCACCGATGTGTTGTTGGAGTCGCAACCAATATGGCTCATGTTTCCAGACCTTTCGAAGACAGTGACGAACAAAGAGATCGGATGTATCCAGCTCTACTTCCCATTTTTAAATCTTTTTTTTTTGAGGTTAGGCAAGTGCCCATTCCTTGC
>NW_006463183.1:0-236 GCF_000325575.1 Pteropus alecto | reverse complement strand
TTTGGACATATTCAAATTTGCTTGTTTTTACCACATTTTAAATTTATTTTTATATTTAAACTTCAATCTCCTTTATCTCTTTAATACAATCATTTAATACTCTTTTTTTTCAATATATATATATTTTCATTGTTGTTACTGTCGTTGCCACCTCTTGAGGCTTTTATTCTAACATTCATTATATCTGATGCTCTGTCCTGGTAGCTTGCATTTTATGAGGCTGTTAAAAAAATGAC
>NW_006463182.1:0-236 GCF_000325575.1 Pteropus alecto | reverse complement strand
ACACACACACACACACGCCAATGAGTGCATATGAAAACTGGTGAAAACTGAATAAGGTCTGTAGTTGAATTAACAGTATTATACCAATGGCAATTCCTGGTTTTAATATAGTTCTAGTCATACAAGGTATCGCGATGGGGGTGAGCTAGGTGAAAGTATCAGGAGATTCTATGTACTACTTATTGCAACTTTCTGTGAGTCTATAATTATGTCAAAATCAAAAGTAAAAAATAAGA
>NW_006463181.1:0-236 GCF_000325575.1 Pteropus alecto | reverse complement strand
TCGACTGTGCCCCCCGAGCTGCGGTGGGTCCAGATAACCTCGGGGTCCCGCCAAATGCAGATTCAGGTGCAGGGCCGGGGAGGGGGGGCGCCGAGACGCGGCAGGGGCCATTCCCGGGGTGCTGTCCAGGGAGGAGGCTGCGCCTCTTCGAAACGCAGATAAACAAACCACAAACGCGCCCTCAGCACTAAGTCGCGCAGGCCGCTCGCAGCGTCCAGACCTTCGAGGGGGACGAA
>NW_006463180.1:0-236 GCF_000325575.1 Pteropus alecto | reverse complement strand
TTATTTATAAAAATATTTTAACTATCATATTTTCTGCTTATTGTTCAACATATTTGTGTGAAAAATGTTCCAAATATTTTTTACTTTATTTAACTCAAAAGAAATTTACATTGTAAAAGTATTAAAAGACTTCTAATTTTTATATTGAGTGTGATTTTATTCTCTTCTTACCTGACAATATTTATTAAACCATTCCTATGAATGTAATATTTTTTTTGCTTCTTTGCTATACAACC
>NW_006463179.1:0-236 GCF_000325575.1 Pteropus alecto | reverse complement strand
GCCTAACAGTCTTCTCGGCCAGACCCCCAAGGCCACGCTGCTTCCTGTCCCAAGCCTGGCTCTCCAGCCCCTGGCCTTCTATCCATTCTGTGAGCTGCCAAGAATCTTACCAATGAACTCTTCCCCACTTTCCTTCTACTTCCTTCTTCCTCCTCCCCCTTCGCTTCCTCCTCCTTCTTTGACTTAAATTACCCAAAGCATGTTTTAATTGCTTGCAACCACAGAGCCCCAACTGA
>NW_006463178.1:0-236 GCF_000325575.1 Pteropus alecto | reverse complement strand
ATATTTTCTGGTATAGCAGGTGACATCTTTCATGCTAAGGTTAGTGGTTTTTCAACATGGCTGCACTCAGCGGCTTTAACTCTCAAACACGATGGTGTTCATTTCTGCGTTTAAGGACAATCTGACCTCATGTAATAATTGTCTTCATGGTAAGACTCTGTGTACTATATTAGAAGGTTTAGTTTTCTTAAAAGTAAAATGAGGTGTTGAACTTATGATCTGTTAAAATCCTTTTA
>NW_006463177.1:0-236 GCF_000325575.1 Pteropus alecto | reverse complement strand
GACACAGCAAAAGTTACACTGAACTATAAACTAGTATTACCAGCTGGGTACTTTGTACTCCTTGTGTTCAGGGATCCAGGCAAGAGGAGGAGCCCCTCTTGGTGGGGTAGTTGACCCTGATCAGTAATGACCGTGACCACTGTCGTTACTGATTGAGGGCAGGGAGGAAAACGTGTAGTACTGGAGTCATCCACCAGGGCGCTTCTTGGAACCCCATTACCCAGCTGTGACTATGA
>NW_006463176.1:0-236 GCF_000325575.1 Pteropus alecto | reverse complement strand
GACACAGCAAAAGTTACACTGAACTATAAACTAGTGTTACCAGCTGGGTACTTTGTACTCTTTGTGTTCAGGGATCCAGGTGAGAGGAGGAGCCCCTCTTGGTGGGGTAGTTGACCTTGATCAGTAATGACCCTGACCACTGTCATTACTGATTGAGGGCAGGGAGGAAAGTGTGTAGTACTGGAGTCATCCACCAAGGCTCTTCTTGGAACCCCATTACCCAGCTGTGACTATGA
>NW_006463175.1:0-236 GCF_000325575.1 Pteropus alecto | reverse complement strand
GTAATGCCTAGTAAATAATTGCTGATGGATTTTATCCCAGGGATATAAAATTTGCAACTCAACTGCAAATTTTAAGTTGAACTAATGTTCACTCAATCAAAGAAACAGTACTGACAAACTTCAAAGAAAGCTGCCTTCGGGGGTTGCTAGCCGAAAAGCTGTTCTAAATGTGATGCATCTAAGAAAAAAACAATAAAAAAATGAATATTTTCCTTCAAATTTTCTACTTGGTATTT
>NW_006463174.1:0-236 GCF_000325575.1 Pteropus alecto | reverse complement strand
GCTTCTAAAAACTTTATGTGAGTTTGCAGCGAAGAGCATCCTAGGACATGCGTTTTACCTTTATATATTATTATTCTCTTAGGATAGACTCCCAGAAGTAGAATTACTCCCCTAAAGAATATGAACTTCAGAAGTCCCTTTAAATTGCCAACTCGTGCTCCCGCAAGGAAGACCTGGGACCGCCCCACCCCGACTTTTACCGGAACTCAGTATGGTCTTTCGAGCAGCGTGGCCAA
>NW_006463173.1:0-236 GCF_000325575.1 Pteropus alecto | reverse complement strand
AAGAGTAGCGATAAACTTAACCCATAACTTACCCCAACCCTAAAATTAACCCTATCCCTATCCCTAAATCTAAACCAAATTTAAACGTTACCCTAACACTAACCTTAACTCAGATTATAACCCTGAATCTAAAGCTACTCCTAAACTAATTCTAAACCTAATCCTAAACTTTACACTAAGAATAACCTTAACACTAACCCTATACCCTAAAACTAACCCTAAACCTAACACTAAGC
>NW_006463172.1:0-236 GCF_000325575.1 Pteropus alecto | reverse complement strand
AATCGCCATTCTCAACGGCTGTTCATCGCAGTGACATAAATGGGGCCCCTTTAAAATGGAGCCGGAGCGGCCGTCTCGGGGGAACTGCCTGCTCGTCTCATCCTCAAACAGGACAGAGTCACCTTCGGACGGGGACTCGGCCCCCTGGTGTCCCAAAGGACTGTTTCCAAAAATGGCAAGAAAGCAGGTGTCCTGATGCCAGCACTGGTGACTGCGGACTGAGGATTAAAGACACT
>NW_006463171.1:0-236 GCF_000325575.1 Pteropus alecto | reverse complement strand
ATTATTTGCAACCTATTTTTAGCAGAGCATTGTTTGGAATACAAAGACAAGGAAATCCCAGTCTTGCCTTTGGAGAGTTTTCAGCCTTGCAGGGAGTAGGAAGTGTACCAACAGAGGATTCCCATCACAGATGGTAAAGAGCCTTGAGGTGAAGGAAAGTGCCATAAGACCAGAGAAAATGCAAAGGTAAATCTGGGAAGCCTCGATGAATAAGATGTAGAGATGCAAAGATGAGG
>NW_006463170.1:0-236 GCF_000325575.1 Pteropus alecto | reverse complement strand
AGACGCCCCGGTGGCCTCTGCTCGAGCCCGACATATGAGATTCTGTAGCGAGTGTGGCTCGTCCCTGTCGGAAGTTTGTACTATAATAGCAACGCTTATCATTTTTCCATTTTCCAGGTATAAAGCTGCATTTCATGTCAAACATGCCCATTTAAACCTCTCTGGAGATGCTGACGCCCTGCAGACTGAATATTCTTGATGTAAAGCATAGCACAAAGGTAGGAATAAATGTTTGT
>NW_006463169.1:0-236 GCF_000325575.1 Pteropus alecto | reverse complement strand
GGGTGAAAATAGTTTATTTGTTTGGCCTGGGGAAGCGAAACGGGATAGGGCTGAAGTCATCCAACACAGTGCACGTTACTGAGCGGGTCACTGCCATGAACGTTGGCGCATCCATCGATCGGTTCCTTCTGTTGAAACTGTGCTGTTCGGTGCTCACAGTTGTCCTCCTGTGGGCTGTGGAAGCCGGGGTATTTGCCTGCTCTTTTCTCTGTAGTCAGTTAAGAGCTGCTCTTGTG
>NW_006463168.1:0-236 GCF_000325575.1 Pteropus alecto | reverse complement strand
GGGTCTCAGGAAACCTGAGGTGATACGAGTGATACCTTGCTGTCAATGAGAGCAGAAGCAGGTTAGAGAGGTAAAGATGGCACAGAGAAGAGAGAAGAAAAACCCAAGCTTGTTCTCTCTGCATCGACATAATCTTTGAGGTATAGCGAGCAGGTGAGGGATTCCCACCAATTGTAGGTTGTGAGATTTGTGGAATGGTGGTGAAAATGTCTCAGGTTATGGAAATAGATTATCCC
>NW_006463167.1:0-236 GCF_000325575.1 Pteropus alecto | reverse complement strand
TAATAAATAAATTAACACAGTAAGGCCCTATTAAAAAGAGCCTTGATTATCATAAAATAAACAGCTACAAGATATAGTCTTACTATGCATCATACAATATAACACCATATTTTATCTTGGGAAAGGCTACAAAAGTGACATTTCACATTGTTAAATAGTGTTGAGAGTACTTCTGATTTAATAAATTATTCTATGAAGATTTTAATATTTATGCTAACTCATGTATTTTCAAATCT
>NW_006463166.1:0-236 GCF_000325575.1 Pteropus alecto | reverse complement strand
CCTCCCTGCTGACGGGGACTCGGGTCTTGGGGGCGATAGGGCGAAGCTTTTCTCTCCTTTATGCTGATGGCACTTCCTCCTTAAACGCAGCCATCCGTAAAAAGGGTGGGGGGAGGCAAGAAGAAAACGGAGGCCCCGAGGATTCTTCTCCTACGTGATCTTGGGGGACGGACTTCTTTGCTCTCCCAAAGGGCCTGAGGTTGCCTCCTGGGGAGCAGAGCTGTGTGCGCCTCGGG
>NW_006463165.1:0-236 GCF_000325575.1 Pteropus alecto | reverse complement strand
GCCCTGGGACGCGGCCAAGGACTGTGTCCCCACAGCCGTCCCGGGACGCGGGAGCAGCGAGAACACGGCTCGGCCCTGTGGGAACTTGGTTCTCTCGGGCTGTTTCTTCCTAGAGGCAGATCGGATGAATTTCGCTGCAGGTGAAACTCATGCGACTCTGGCTGAGAAAGAGGCCCTTAGTCCTTGGCTGCGCCCGCAGCCCCGCAGCCCCGCAGCCCCGCAGCCCCGCAGCCCCA
>NW_006463164.1:0-236 GCF_000325575.1 Pteropus alecto | reverse complement strand
GTGACAGAATGCTTGGCTCCAGAAAAGTGATGGAGGTGTTTCCAGGAAAAACGATTAAGACAGACATCTTAAAACAGAGAAAATAGCTTCAGTTTCTCCTCATGCATCCCTGATAAAATCGGACTATCTTGCACTCAATATGAATAAACCGCTGAGAAGTCAGTGAGCCCAAGTTCATGTGCACGGAACTGGGGCTCGGACAGGCGAAGGGGCTTTCCGAGGTCCTGACACTTGAT
>NW_006463163.1:0-236 GCF_000325575.1 Pteropus alecto | reverse complement strand
GAAGTCACCTTGTGACAACAAGGGAGAGTCAAACTGGGGATAAAGTTGACGCTTTAGAAGGCAAAGTCAAGAGAAGGGAGGGAAATGGCTACTGATGACATCGTTGAGCTCTAAATCAAGCCCCAAAGCCTGACTCAGCTTTGGGTTTTTCAGTGACATAAAAAAAAAAGCAGTCTCTTAATTTTAAGCTAATTTGACATAGGCTTTCGGTTACCTGCAACAACAATAAAAAAGTA
>NW_006463162.1:0-236 GCF_000325575.1 Pteropus alecto | reverse complement strand
TGAGGACATTATCACGCCCCAGGCTCCGCCCATCATGCTAGATCTATCTGTTGCCTTCGAGATTCGTCCAGGACGCCGAGCCCACAGACCCGGTGTGCGGGCACCAGCTCCACTTCTAGCCCCAGTGCCTTCAGCAGGGGTGCAGCCCCGTGCACCCCACAGCAGGGCCTCCCCAGGTCGTCTCGCGGGCGGGGCTCTGCGGAGTGTGGGGCTTCAGGCCGTTCCCTGCCACTCGG
>NW_006463161.1:0-236 GCF_000325575.1 Pteropus alecto | reverse complement strand
TATTTCCATGATCTCACACACACACTTAGAACAAGAACTCTCATTTCCAAATGAGAACAGCTCCTGACAGCCTACAGGAAGTGGACTGTCTGGATTGTGCCTAGAGTGTGGTACCTACTAACAGTGAGGGACAAGATCTGGATGTCCACAGAGCCTAGGCCCAGGAGGAAAGAAGCCTCTGCTGGAGAGACAAACTTTAGACACAGCTCCAGAAGTGAGATGCCCTAAATCTCCCC
>NW_006463160.1:0-236 GCF_000325575.1 Pteropus alecto | reverse complement strand
ACGTCACCTAGTCCAGCGTCTGGCACATAGAAAGTACTCAGTAAATGGAAACTATTATCACTGATCTATTTCTAAATTGTCACCATTTTGGTCACTCTGAAAACACTCTCTAGTTTGTAGTCCTCTTTAAAGAGAAGTACCCTTGCCTTGACCTACTCTTCCAGGGGTGGTGAAAGCAGCACAAAGTAGAAGCTGAATATACTGTCACTGCTTACTGGGGGCATCTCATTTCTATT
>NW_006463159.1:0-236 GCF_000325575.1 Pteropus alecto | reverse complement strand
TCCTGGTACTGTGGTTTGGTGTCTGTCATTAATTTGGGGAGAATTTTCAGTCGTTATTGTTTCAAATATTTTTCTATTCCTTTCTCTATTTTCGCCTTCTGGCATTCTCGTCATGCATACATTACACCTTTCATATTTGTCCCACAGTCCTTGGATTTGCTGTTCTTGTTTTTTTGGGGGGTTTTTTGGCAGCCATATTTTCTTTGCTTTTCAGTTATTAAAGTTTCTATTGGTAT
>NW_006463158.1:0-236 GCF_000325575.1 Pteropus alecto | reverse complement strand
TTGATGGACACCACATGATGGAACAGAGTTGGGAATAAATCATGCAAACATACATTAAAGATACATATGGTGATTACAACTGTTTTCCCCGCAAAGTGTAACCATTGTTCTGACTTCTGTGATTTTATTTTCTTGTCTTTCTTTATTATTTCAGAAAAACCCAATCTGTATTCTTTAGTGGTTCACCACCAATTGTGAACCACTAAAGAATACAGATTGGGTTTTTCTGTTTTTTG
>NW_006463157.1:0-236 GCF_000325575.1 Pteropus alecto | reverse complement strand
GACTGAATACTAAGCCGCTGAGAAGACAGCATCTCCGGCCTTGAAAGAGGGCGCCTTAGGGTTGGGGGTTCTGGCCCTGGCCCCCGCGGTTCTCCCAGCTCATGGCTGGCATTTTCCTGGTGTCTTTTCTCCTTGTCTTTGGGAGCTGATGTGGGCCGCAGGGGAAAGAGGCCTTTCAGTATAAGCAGGTCCTAGCATCTCTGCAGGTGAGTGCTGGGGGCAGCTTTTCGCATTCA
>NW_006463156.1:0-236 GCF_000325575.1 Pteropus alecto | reverse complement strand
AGAGAAATGGTCAGGGATGGTACTTAACAAGTTGAGAAAGCTGGAGAGAAACAGAATAGTGGGAGAAGATCTAGAGCTTTGTTTTAGATCAGGTAAATTTGAGGACCAAGTGGTGATGTTAGGAAGGTATGTTGGCATTTCCCTGGGAACTGGTTTTTCTATGATTATCTGAGGGTCTGGGTCAGGGCTCTTTGGGGGGAAAGGCAAATCGATTCCTTCGAGTGTGCTCAGATGAT
>NW_006463155.1:0-236 GCF_000325575.1 Pteropus alecto | reverse complement strand
AAATTCTGCCCTCAAGTGGGTGGAGCATAGCTGCCTCTCCTTCAGTATGGGCCATACACAGTGACTTCTAAAGAGGACAGTATGGGAGGTCAGGGCAGGGAGATAACGTTACAGTAGAGAAACTCGATGTATGCTACCTCGGCTGGGCGATCAAGGTCAACCTCGACAGTAATAAATCATACTGGTGATGTGCACCCTATATGATATGATAAAAATTGCACTGAACCTCTGCGATC
>NW_006463154.1:0-236 GCF_000325575.1 Pteropus alecto | reverse complement strand
CCAAAACCAGACAAAGACATTACAATAAAAGAAAATTAAAGACCGATATCTCTTATGAACATTGATGCAAAAAATCTCAACAAAATATTAGCACATCGAATTGAGCAATACATTAAATATATTATACCTCATGACCAAGTTGGGTTTATTCCTGGGATGCAAGGTCGGTACAATATCCGCGAATCAATTAATGTGAAACAACACATTAACAAATTGAAAGATAAAAACCGTATGAT
>NW_006463153.1:0-236 GCF_000325575.1 Pteropus alecto | reverse complement strand
TTTTAGATGGGGCAATCAGATAATTCAGGAAGATATATGTCACCAGGGTGCTGAATAGTGAGAATAAAAGCCATACAGAGCGTCTACCCAGTAGCAACAGCAAGGTCCAAGGCCCGCGGGGTGGGAGCATCATTGGCCAAAAAGGCTGGGATGGAGTGAACGAGAACCTAAGCGGGTGGAGTTAAAATCAGAGAAGGAGCCAGGGCCTTGGGAGCCATGAACGACTTTGGAATCTG
>NW_006463152.1:0-236 GCF_000325575.1 Pteropus alecto | reverse complement strand
GAGGCACGAACTACCTGTTTATCTCACAGTGTATGTGAGGTTCCTGTGTCTTGTGTCTTGTGTGACAGTCCCCCCAAGTCAGTCTCAGCGCTGGTCTGGTGTGACCCTGTGAAAGAGCTCTGTGCTGGCCAGTGGGAGTAAGCTGCTCTCCAAGCTGCCCTCCCCGGACCAGGTCCCTTGGTGGGGCCTGGGCTGACTCACTGGTAACTCCTAGAGCCCCGGGGGCCTTGCTGCAC
>NW_006463151.1:0-236 GCF_000325575.1 Pteropus alecto | reverse complement strand
GCATCCTACTTATTTCCAAGGCTGAAAGCTTCAAAAAGAGGTCAGAGAAAACAGTTGAGATAATTCAGTGACAGTCAAAGATAAGGGGAACGGTTCTATTTGAGGACGGAAGTGGTTTTTCACCGGCAGCGGAGTCAGAGCTACGACGTGAGGAAGCAAACCTCTCGGATGACTTTGGTGTGAAGAAAAGGAACACAGAGCCCCTTGGCCGACTCAGCAGATGATCGAGCACGGAA
>NW_006463150.1:0-236 GCF_000325575.1 Pteropus alecto | reverse complement strand
TTTTCTTTTTTCTTTTCTTTTCTTTTTTTTTTTTATCCCACTTGGCTTCCAGAACATGAGACTCTGGGTTTTCCTCTTGCCTTTTTGGCTTCTCCTGCGAACATGTCAGACATCTTCCCACTTGAGAGATTTTGCACTTGCCCCTCTGCTCCGAGCGCATCTCCCCAGGTGCCACATGCCTCTCTCCCTCCCCCTCTATTGCTTGAATGTCACCTTCTTAGTGAGGCTTTCTGTGG
>NW_006463149.1:0-236 GCF_000325575.1 Pteropus alecto | reverse complement strand
TGCTGATGGCCCATCCTGTTGTTCTCAGTATTATGAGTTTAGTTTTCTGTTTCTAATTTTAATAGAGTATCAGGAGGCGGGAAAGACAAACACACGGATTTCACTTGCCACACTGCAAGGAAGGAAGTCCAGACTAACCTTATAAAAAGCTAACTTCCTTCTTTTTACAAAGTTTTGATCCACACCAAAGCTCAAATTCCTACTGGAGGTACTACTTGTGTTATGAACATTTATGC
>NW_006463148.1:0-236 GCF_000325575.1 Pteropus alecto | reverse complement strand
ACCAGGAGTGGCCTGGGGCGGCGTCAGCTCTGAGCAGGTGAGGCCGCCAGGGCTTCCCAGGGCGGCCGCACCGTGTCGCCCTCCCCGCCACGTCCTGGGCAGCATTGCTGTCACCCATCTGTTTCATTATAGCCGTGTGGTTTCGCATCGCAGGGAGCCACCTGGCCGTCCTGCGCGAACGCAGGTCCCAGGCGGGAGTGGGGCCTGGGACTCTGCATCTCTGACAAGCTCCCAGG
>NW_006463147.1:0-236 GCF_000325575.1 Pteropus alecto | reverse complement strand
AAATTAAAAACAATACTGGGTGGAAATATCTTTTTTATTTTTATTTTTAATTGCCCAAATCTGAAAACATTTCCTATGCTGGGTGAACATTCCACCCTAAGAATCTATACGAGGAAGAGAGTCTCTTTTTCCTTTATTGAAGTTGAAATTGACTTATTTTCCCAGTTTACTTTGGCATCAAAATATGAATTATGATCTCAGGATCCACCAATCTGACATCCACTCTGGTCTTCAAA
>NW_006463146.1:0-236 GCF_000325575.1 Pteropus alecto | reverse complement strand
AAGGCTGTGCTATCTTGGTGGGTGATGCTCTTTCGAGCTCTGTGTGCCCTGTTCCGAGGCTCCTAAGGTCGCAGTGATGTGCAAGAACAGCTGATAATTTCTAAAGCTCTTTCCCGTTTCCTCATTTTTTAAGAACAGACTTATTGAGATATAATTTATATGCTATAAAATTCACTCATTTAAAGTGTACAGTTCAGTGGGTTTTAGTACATTCACAGTTGTGCAACCATCACCAC
>NW_006463145.1:0-236 GCF_000325575.1 Pteropus alecto | reverse complement strand
GATCCGGCTTGTTCAGGGTGGCATGGCCGTAGACACTGTGGCAGTTTTGACTTGGGGTTTGTGTCTGATGGAGCGTGATAATCATTCCATCGGAAAACAGAGCTTTTTCCTTGAAACAGGTACTTTCAAAGGCCTGGTGTTGGGGTTGGATCTCTTAGCATGAGCAAGTCATTAGAAACAGGGCTCAGTATAAAGAAACTGCACTCAGGTGACTTTCTGGGGTCGGGCGTTCTGTG
>NW_006463144.1:0-236 GCF_000325575.1 Pteropus alecto | reverse complement strand
GTCCCTACCTTGGGGTGTCCTCATTAGTGAGGTTTCCCTGGGACACCTCAGTACTTTAGGTAAATGCCTGGACCAATCTTGTTCTTGGTTCGCAGTTATAGCCTCTGGCCCATAAGATACCTTCACATCCTTCAGTTCCTAGAGTCCTTGTCCGGCCGCCTTCCATTTCAGTAGTTGAATCCAGTACATCCGCTTAGTCTGCTTTTCTCCACCCACGTCCTTCGCCTTCCTCCACA
>NW_006463143.1:0-236 GCF_000325575.1 Pteropus alecto | reverse complement strand
TGCAGGCGAGAGAGAAGAAGGTGCGATTCTAGCCCAGGGGTCCCCAAACTTCTGTCGACGGCCTAATATAAATATTTTCGGCTTTGCAGGCCAATTCTGCTACAAAGACTCAACTCTGTTGCTGTAGCGCAAACGTAGCCACAGACAATATATATGCACACAAACCGAGCAGGCTGCATTCCAATAAAATGTCATAGGCACTGAATTTTGAATTTCGTAAAATTTTCACATATCAA
>NW_006463142.1:0-236 GCF_000325575.1 Pteropus alecto | reverse complement strand
ACTAAGTCTCTAGTTCTTCACTCAGATCTTTAGTAAACGCCACAGAGATAAAAGGTCTGATAAGCACTTCATATGATGTGAATGTTCTCAGACAATTTTCCTGGGACCTATTATGAAAGGCTATATTTGGATTCGGTGATGGAAGAAAATTTAACTTCGGGTGGTGCACACCCAATGCAATATACAAATGAAGTACTGTTAAATTGTATATTTGAAATTTATTTGATTTTATTAAC
>NW_006463141.1:0-236 GCF_000325575.1 Pteropus alecto | reverse complement strand
AGGAGGAGGAGGAGGAGGAGGAGGAGAAAGATGAGGAAGATGAGGAAGATGAAGAGCCCTCTGGGAAGCAGGAGGAAGGACACGTCGGGGCCTCCTGCTCAACTTCCAGCCTAGGCCTCCCGGACTTTGAGATGACTATCTGAGGCCTTCTAGGTGTGCTTCCCATTGGCACATGAATGAGATGCAAATTTATGCAAAGAAGAGGGGATTTGCAGGTCAGATCAACCCACCAATGG
>NW_006463140.1:0-236 GCF_000325575.1 Pteropus alecto | reverse complement strand
GTGTGTGTGAGTGTGTGTGTGAGTGTGAGTGTGTGAGTGGGTGTGAGTGGGAGTATGTGTGTGTCTGTGAGTATGTGTATATGTGTGTGAACGTGTGTCAGTGTGACTGTGTTGTCTGTGTGTGAGTATGTGTGTGAATGGTGAATGTACATGAGAGTGTCTGAGTGTGTGTCTGTGTCAGTATGTGCGTCTATGAGTGTGTATCTGTGTGAGTGTGTGTGTCTAAGTGTGAGTGT
>NW_006463139.1:0-236 GCF_000325575.1 Pteropus alecto | reverse complement strand
GGACTTGAATAGACATTTCTCCAAAGGCATACAAATGGTCAACAGCACATGAAAAGATATTCAGCATCACCAATCTTTAAGAAAGTGCAAATTCAAACTACAATAAGGTTCTACTTCACGCTGATTAGAATGACATATAAAAACAAATAAGCAAACGAAGAAAAAATAACAAGTGTGGCTGAGGATGTGGAGAAACTGGGACTCTTGTGCACTCACTGTTGGTGAGAATATAAAAT
>NW_006463138.1:0-236 GCF_000325575.1 Pteropus alecto | reverse complement strand
TATTACAGGTGACATAATTGTAAGAGTGGCATTCCGTCACCTTTGCTGATTTTTATTGGTTAGAAGCAAGTTACAGGTCTTCCCCACACTCAAGGATGGGAATAATACAAAGATGTCAACACCAGGAGACAGGGATCATGGGGTTCCACCTTGGAGATGTTTGCCACAATTATTATGTATTGTGATTATATATAGTTACTATTGTCATTATCATTTTTAAATTGTTGTTGTAATTT
>NW_006463137.1:0-236 GCF_000325575.1 Pteropus alecto | reverse complement strand
TAACCCTAACCCCTTATCCTAACATTAACCCTAAAACTAAAGATAACACTAACCCTAACATAATCCTAACCCTAACCCTAACTGTAACCTAAATCTAAAACTAACCGTAACTGTAATCATAAACCAACCTCTAACTAAACCAAACCTTAACCGTAACACTAAAGCGTAACCGTAACTCTAACACTAATCATAACCCTGATTCTTACCCTAAAACTAATGCTAATCCTAACTCAAAT
>NW_006463136.1:0-236 GCF_000325575.1 Pteropus alecto | reverse complement strand
CCAGGTGGCGGGCCAGGTGTCCTCCTGGGCAGGACGTGCTGATCCTGAAGTCACGGCTTAAGGGATAAGGGGGCAAAAAGAGGGGACTTCTGTCCGAACGGCCGGGCCCCCAGCACCCCCTTCTCTCCCTGCACTGTGGTCACCCCGTTGATGTCCGGCTGGGCTGTATTTCCCTCCGACAACTCAAACTACGGTGGCACAGCTGTGGGGACCGGCAGCCTCTGCATCCCGGCGTT
>NW_006463135.1:0-236 GCF_000325575.1 Pteropus alecto | reverse complement strand
TAAAGTGCTAATTTGAATTAATGCATCCATTCTTTCCTGAGTTTCTAATAAGTGAGGTTGGGTGCTATTTAGTCTATACAATAATAAAAATAATCTTTTATTTAAGAAACTTTTAGTTAATTATTAGTTTTACAGGTTTAGATATACCCTAGGAAGAAGTTCTGGTAAAGAAATATGATAATTAAAAAAAGATAAAAATTGTTTTGATCTAGGTGGTTCTAGAAAGGTAAACTTCT
>NW_006463134.1:0-236 GCF_000325575.1 Pteropus alecto | reverse complement strand
TATTTGTGGTTCTTCCTACTTTCTTTTTACAGTTGCTCTCAGCTTCAAACCATTATGATTAAAGAATAGTTTTGATATGATTCTAATCTTCTTATATTTGTCGAGGCTAGTTTTATGTGCCAGTATGTGGTCAACCTTGAGAATGTTCCATGTTCACTAGAGAAAAAAGTATAAGGAGCTGTTTGGGGATGAAAGGCTCTATAAATGTCGATTATGTCCAGTTGGTCTAATGTGTC
>NW_006463133.1:0-236 GCF_000325575.1 Pteropus alecto | reverse complement strand
CCAATGGAAAATGATATATATGAATTTCATATTCAGCTAAAAATATACTTAAATTTGTAATTCTAAATATATATAATATATATAATATATATATATACATATACATTTGAAAAGAAAAGGAAGTCTAAAAATCAACTACCTGAGCCTCCATCTCCAGATATTAGAAAAAGAACAACCAATAAACGTAAAAAAAAAAAAAAATTAAAGGAAAGAAAATAACAAAGATAGTAGCAAAC
>NW_006463132.1:0-236 GCF_000325575.1 Pteropus alecto | reverse complement strand
GCAGCTGAGTGAGACAGAGGCTGCGGCAGCAGCAGGGACAGAAGCCTCTTAAAGGGCCTGTGTCCACGAGCAAATTTTCATGGTGATGGACTGCTCGTTCTGAGCACCAGTGCCTATTCCACTGCACAAGAGGCACCAGGGACTCATAGGGAGACATTGCTAGAGTGAGGGTCGAGGCAAGATTCACTCAGTACAGAAGTGCTGGCAGTACCCATTGTTCCCTGTTGAGCCCTCCC
>NW_006463131.1:0-236 GCF_000325575.1 Pteropus alecto | reverse complement strand
TGGTCCAACTTCGGTGCCTATGGGTTCCCGCTGTAATGACAGCTCACAGAGAGACCAGCTGCCATCTGGGGGAGTCCCACAGATCCTTGTGATCCCCCCAAGCAATATTTCAGCTCGTGTAGGTAGCAGTGGTCTGCTCACAACTGATTTCCCAAAAAACGTATGCATTGTGCTAGCCAAGGTCTGTTGCCTGAGCAGAAGGCATGGCCCTGGAAAAGGATAAGGTGGGGGCGGTT
>NW_006463130.1:0-236 GCF_000325575.1 Pteropus alecto | reverse complement strand
GAGGTCCCGGGAGTGGTCGGCTGGGGTTCACATCCTGAGTTGCGGACTGTGGCGTAGGCGAGCTCCCCGAGTCCCGGGAGAGCATGGCCAGATGGCGTGACACCGGAGAAGACGTGCCCACCGGTTTCGGAGTCACGCAGACTAGAGTGAAGGGGACCCGTTCACGCTTCGGGGAGGCGGAGAGGCTGACGGAATCAGCACGAGCCGGGATGCGGGGGGACGTGGTACCCTCAAAC
>NW_006463129.1:0-236 GCF_000325575.1 Pteropus alecto | reverse complement strand
GATAGGCATATTTGTGGAATGAATGAATGACAGGAAAGTAAACCATTTGGTCTCATAAAGCCTATTCCTGCAGCTCTGCTGGTGCCATGACCCAGCTCAAGAACCTTCGATGGCCCCCAATGGCTCCCAATGGCTCCAGAGTGACCCTGCGCTCAGCTCAGCCTCCCTGCTTCCAGCCTGTGGGCCTAATGCTCCAATAAGCAGCCCCGGTGACCCTTGGTCATTGGGCCGATGCC
>NW_006463128.1:0-236 GCF_000325575.1 Pteropus alecto | reverse complement strand
ATATTAGACAGAATAAGATCTAAGCAACCTGAGGGTGCAAGTTGCAACTCTCATGAAAAAGTATGACTTTGAGAACACATTTCTGGTTGAAGGAAGAGGAGGTGCGAAGGCCTAGTGATAAGGAAGAAAAATTAGTAAATAGCGAAAGAGGTAAATACGTATAAAGATAATTTGAAGTGATTGTAGTTTGTAAAATTTTTGCTCTCACTTCAAACCTAAGGTAGGTAACTTGCTGT
>NW_006463127.1:0-236 GCF_000325575.1 Pteropus alecto | reverse complement strand
AAAAAATCAAAAATTCTCTCTGGATTTTATTTGTTCAAAGAGGTACCAATGTAAGTCTTTCGTAAATGTGAAGGGGCTTAAAGCAACCTTTTCAATAGTAGAGTATGCCTATATCGACATATACTTAATGATTTTATAAATAGATAAATTCAGGTAATCTCTCAAATATAGGCTTAAAATGTGGGCCTTATTCATATCTCAACACTAATACACATTATTATGACCTCTTTATGAAA
>NW_006463126.1:0-236 GCF_000325575.1 Pteropus alecto | reverse complement strand
ATAAAAGATTAGCCACCATCTCTCTTTATCCAATCTTACCTGAAAGGAAACTGAGGCGTGAATTTAAGTAAGCTGCTCAGGATTGCAAAACATAAGTATTTGAGCCAGATTTCACATAATTGTCTAACTCAACTCAGGACCAACGCTTACAAACCCAGCACACTATATGTACTGCCTGCTGATAATCTAGCACAACTGGTATATCTGAATAGCCACCCTCAAAGAACTGCACACTT
>NW_006463125.1:0-236 GCF_000325575.1 Pteropus alecto | reverse complement strand
CTGCGCACAGACGCATACTCGGCTCTCTCTTGGGCCCGGTGGTTGTGGGCTAAGACGGGGGCTCTGAGTTCCATGCTCTGCCACGTGTTCGCTGTGACCTCAGCACGTCCCTGGCCCACGCCGAGCCTCAGTGTCCTCACCCGGACATTGGGGAGAGGGCCAGCACACCCTTCTGGGACGTGAGGAGTAGCTGGGACGTCGCCCAGACTCGGCACGTGGCGTGTGAAGGCGCGTGG
>NW_006463124.1:0-236 GCF_000325575.1 Pteropus alecto | reverse complement strand
CAAGACAAGAAGAATTACTTGAAAAACCAGCTAATTGTAAACACTGAACGTGTTACTTATGTTCTGTATTACTTGAAAAAAAAATAAACCTCATGTCTAAGGAAAAAAAGCATGCTAAGAAAACACGAGAGATTCCTGCTTTATCTACATGTCTAGAAATCATAAAGAATCGCACGTTACCAATTACTCTGCTGCTTAAAAAACTCAAAGCTGAAATACACACCCAAGAATCCAGG
>NW_006463123.1:0-236 GCF_000325575.1 Pteropus alecto | reverse complement strand
AATGACTGATAGATTTGGTTACATCAGAATAATAGGCTTCTATGACAAAGATGCTATAAATGATTCAAGGACAAACAATAAGCTCAAAGCAAATACTTACAACATATGTTTTTATACTCGGAGAAACAGTGTCCAGAATGTAGAAAGGATTTTTGAAAGCCACTCTTTGGCTAACATTATCAAAATTGAAGAATCATGTATGTATGTCATATTACTCCTAATTTTCTGTGTGAGAT
>NW_006463122.1:0-236 GCF_000325575.1 Pteropus alecto | reverse complement strand
CTCTCCTGTCCCATCAAGGACACGTAGGTGTCGCTGTGTCTCCCGTCCCATCCCTCCTACCGGGGACACGTAGGTGTCACTGTCTCATCCCTCCCACCGAGGACATGTAGGTATCACTGTCTCTCCCATCCCACCAAAGACACGTAGGTGTCACTGTCTCATCCCTCCCACAGGGGACACGTAGGCGTCGCTGTGTCTCCCGTCCGGTAGGCTGTGCAGGGGGAGAGGGGAGCGAC
>NW_006463121.1:0-236 GCF_000325575.1 Pteropus alecto | reverse complement strand
TAGAAAAAAGATGAATGAATAAAACAATCTCAGTACAGGAGTGTTAAAATACTGTAGCCAAGACCTCAAGCCCTTGGCACTGCTTGGTAATTTGCACTAAAGTTCCATCGCATGCTCATTTCCCCACTATCCAGGACGTGTGTTTACCAACCCTTTGCCCCTTAAACCTCTAAAACATTCTCCACCCTCTTTGCTTCTGTCTCCCTAGATGACATTGCTGCTTACTTTTTACTTTG
>NW_006463120.1:0-236 GCF_000325575.1 Pteropus alecto | reverse complement strand
GGACAAGTTTACAGCCTAGACAGAAAGAGCCAGCAAGGGAAAGCCACTGGATACCTTAGAGAGGAAACAGAAAAAATAGCCCCCACCACTGCAGGTGAATGGGAACACCTGCTGCTCTGACTTGGGTTAAGAACAGATGTGGAGACAAGTATATCTGATGAAGAAGCAGTAAACATTACAATGAAAGGCGTTGTTCCTACCAAGGCTTCCACAGTGAACTTACATGCCTTTGGGCA
>NW_006463119.1:0-236 GCF_000325575.1 Pteropus alecto | reverse complement strand
CAAAAAAACAAATTAGCCATTTGGGACTATAAGTACATAAGAATTCATTTAGTCAACAAGTACTTACTGAATACCTACAATGTTCGGTACACATCTGCAGTGGAGACAAAGATGTGTGTGCCTGCCTTTATTATGGTGTTTTTAGACTTGATGGAAGGTGACAGTCTGAACAACTGGAACATATGATGAGAAGGGGAAAGTGCCAGAGAAGTGTCGGGGAAACTCAGAAGCTGAGA
>NW_006463118.1:0-236 GCF_000325575.1 Pteropus alecto | reverse complement strand
CCTGCCACCCAAGTTAGGTGGACACTGGGCCACAACAAGTCATGGGGGTTGGGAGGATACCATCCACCTTCTTGACACTGGAGGCCTTTCTCATCTTACATGGACAGCTCCAGCCTCCAGAATGACCTTCCTCATATTTAGAAAAGCAATATAGAAAATCTACAAGCTTTGCTTTTCTGTGTAGGTGATGTCAGAGTGAGCACAAATATGTTATAACTTTCCTCCTTTTTCTTACT
>NW_006463117.1:0-236 GCF_000325575.1 Pteropus alecto | reverse complement strand
AATCCATGTGTATTATTCTATAGTTTTTATGTTATTCATATAGTTTTTATGTTATTCAAAAGTAAAAGCCTTGGAAAATAATTTTGAGTTAGAAATCTTCTTGACTTCTTTAATGCATTCTAATATTTTATACCAACACAGCCATCTTCATATCTTGTTTTCTTTAAATTTTTTTACATTCTGAAAGTATTAAGATCTTCATTTTGAAATTGACATGGTTGAGGTTGTAAATGAAT
>NW_006463116.1:0-236 GCF_000325575.1 Pteropus alecto | reverse complement strand
TAAAGTCTAGCTGAACAGAAGCCCTATAACCAAGGGTATACACAAAAGGGGCCGCTTCAAGACCGGTAGGAGGGGTGGAGAATGGAACGTACTGGTCCCATACCCACGTATGGCAGTTGAAAATCCAGAGGGATATCTCAGCTGCAGAGGTCTCCTCAGAAGAATGAGGGGTCCCAGCCCCATACCAGGTTTCCCAGCCTGGGGTTCCAGTGCTGGGAAGAGAAGTCTTCATAAAA
>NW_006463115.1:0-236 GCF_000325575.1 Pteropus alecto | reverse complement strand
GGAGAGGTATTGTTACCATGCCATAGGAAACAAGGCCGATCGTTTTAGAAGTTTAAGAGCGAAATGTCAGACTTTTGGGCACTCTCATTTCCATACACCAGGTTTATCATATTGATTAAATAATAGTTAGAATCAAGAGTTAGTGAGACCAACTGGCAGGCAGGTGAGATCTTCTTTTAAAAAAATGAAAAGTTTCTTAATTCAATGAACATATTTGGACAGAGAAGATCAAAGAA
>NW_006463114.1:0-236 GCF_000325575.1 Pteropus alecto | reverse complement strand
AAATCCACTGGAATGTTTCTTAGATTTTCTCATAATCGGTAAAGTTAATGAGAATTCCAGCACCGCAATGTAGATTTTAACTTTCCTCCTTATGTTACCTGCACCGACTCGCCTTCTGTAAACGAGCTGTATATGACGAATCTCCAACGACAAACCATCCGATTCACACGATCACCCCAACACAGACACCCTTCTCTTCCTGACCCCTCCCTTTCATCAGGCTCATCGGTCCCCTG
>NW_006463113.1:0-236 GCF_000325575.1 Pteropus alecto | reverse complement strand
AAGGTCATACGGCCAGTCTCTTCAGCAGCTCCTGCATCCAAACCGAAAAGCTGGCTTCGGTCTAATAGTCCTTATTAGAAGGTGCACATAAAAGCACCTGTTCTCAGGTCCGTAGCAGTCAGGGTTCCCCAGAGAAACAGGATCAATGGGCTCTGTTTATATACACACATAACCAAGAGGAGTGCGTGTGTGTGTGTAAAGGGATTTACTTTAAGGAATTGGTACACGTGATTGCT
>NW_006463112.1:0-236 GCF_000325575.1 Pteropus alecto | reverse complement strand
GTGACAGAACAGACACAGCCTTGCCAGGCATGCGGGTGCTGGGCCGGCTCGTGGAAGTGCACGAGGCACGAGGCATGATGCAGTTTAGATGAGCGGCTGCCGAGTGGGTGGAGCTCAAGGGCTGAGGTCTGCGGTGCTGTGTACACAGGATGGCAGCTGGGGTGGGGGTCTCCGCCTCTGTCTGGCCTGGTCCCGGGCAGGTTTTGCAAATGCGTCTGATCTGAAGTTGAATGGTG
>NW_006463111.1:0-236 GCF_000325575.1 Pteropus alecto | reverse complement strand
TTATACCTCAATTAAAATAACGAGTAAACCTGTAAATAATATATATTCATTATAAAATAAATTGTGCAGATGAAATAATTATAATGAAGAATTTAAAATACATACAAATGGCTTCAAAGGAAACAATTAAATTTGGAAGCATATAAATTTAATATTATTTGATACATAAGTATGATTTGTTTCATTGAGGTAAAATTCATGTAACATAAAATTTACCATTTTAACCAAAGTGTACA
>NW_006463110.1:0-236 GCF_000325575.1 Pteropus alecto | reverse complement strand
TACTTCTAAGAAGTGGTAAATCTGATATTAAAACCCTGATAGCCCAACTCAGAGCTTTTAATGTGACAATATAGAGACTGAAATTAATTAGAAAATACAGCAAAAACAAACAAACCAACACACGAAATAGGTACATATGTGCTCTGGATTCACATCAGGCTGACCAGATACCGGCCTAAGGTTAAAAGGCTATCTACACCCCTCCTGATTTGTCACAATGAGCCTTCTGGGAGCCT
>NW_006463109.1:0-236 GCF_000325575.1 Pteropus alecto | reverse complement strand
ATAGATAAATCTCTCTATACATTTTTTATTTATTTCTTTTCTTTTATATATCTATTTGTACATATATTAATTTATCTATCTATCTATCTATCTCTTCATCTATTTATTTTTTCTATGTATCTGTGTCTCTATCATTTATTTGTTTATCTATATATGTTTATCTAGGTTTATCATCTACTTATTCTATCTACCTATATATCCATTTATCCATTTATCCATCCATCCATCCATCCATC
>NW_006463108.1:0-236 GCF_000325575.1 Pteropus alecto | reverse complement strand
AGTAAACACAGGAAGAGCATCAGAACAGTGTCTGGCGTGTAGTATGTTCTCAGTACTGTTGACCTTTGAAAATCAGAGGTTAAGGGCACTGACCTCCCCACCCCACCACAGTTGAAAATCTGTGTATAATTTTTGACTCCTCCAAAACTTAATTACTAGTAGCCTATTGTGGATCGGCTACAATAACAGTCAGTGAACACGTATTTTGTATGTTACATGTACTGCATACTGTATTC
>NW_006463107.1:0-236 GCF_000325575.1 Pteropus alecto | reverse complement strand
AAGTACTATAAACACTTTCACAAGTGTTACGAAACTAACTTCTAGAGCCACGATTTCAACTTTATTTTATTACGCTGTCATTTATGAGGTGATACAGGGAGAAAGCATTTTTTAAAAATGATTATCGTTACTGTCAGGTTAAGAAAGCATCTTAGTCTTCTTTTTGAAGGCTTTAACGTAAAAGCAAGAATGAATTCTGATTGTGGAGCGAACACTCCGACCGGAACTCAGTGGAA
>NW_006463106.1:0-236 GCF_000325575.1 Pteropus alecto | reverse complement strand
ACTCGCAGCAGAAGGCGGGAAAGAAATGCACGCTCATGGGGTTTCCACGCATTGTGATCAATGGGATAAAGAATCGGAAAGGCAAATAAGTAACCTTAGCGGCTGACAGTCTATGGTGGGCCAGACACTGGGCAGTCCTTACGCCGCTGTCCTGTATTTACGTAGGGATCTCTACCCCACAGTCACGGAAGACGAAGCTCGCAGTAGGGAGGCGACTTGCCTGAAGCAAACAGTAA
>NW_006463105.1:0-236 GCF_000325575.1 Pteropus alecto | reverse complement strand
TCACGCTACTGTAATACTCCAGCATGGAATACCGCGTCTGGCACACAGTAGGTATTCGGTAGATATTTTTCTAAATGAGTGATCCACATCATGGATGGATCACGTCTCAAAAAAAAAAATATGCGTCGAGTTTGAAAACAAAACTAGTTACCAGTCGCAAAAAAAAAGTTAAATTTTAAATTATCGCAGAGCTGACGGCGCGTGTATCGAGTCAACTGTCAGAGGGGTTTGAAAGA
>NW_006463104.1:0-236 GCF_000325575.1 Pteropus alecto | reverse complement strand
TGGAAGTCTATTTCAGCACTCATAATTTGAGAGGACGTGAACATTAAGTCTAGCATAGGTAATTCATGTTCAAGGTAGTGAAACAAAGTAACATGTGAACATAAGTCTGGCATAGGTAATTCATAGCAAGGTAGTGAAACAAAGTGAAAAAATATTTCAAAACTTATGCAAATGTTCTGATTTTTTGTGAAATAGTGTTAAAAGATGCAGTTTGTGTGAATGTCAGTGGCCAGTAT
>NW_006463103.1:0-236 GCF_000325575.1 Pteropus alecto | reverse complement strand
TTACCCAAAGGAGTTGAAAACTTTGTTCATACAAAACCTTGCACACAGATGTTTGTAGCTTTATTCATTGAACTGCTCAAACCTGGAAGCAACCAAGATGCCCGTCAGTGGATGAAAGGACAAACTATGGCATCCATAGGAATAGAACAATATTCACCACTAAAAGGAAATGAGCTATATCGAGCCATGAAAACACATGAGTCTTAAATGCATATTACTAAGTGAAAGAAGCCAAT
>NW_006463102.1:0-236 GCF_000325575.1 Pteropus alecto | reverse complement strand
TCACAGTCTGGGTGCCTTAAACAACAGATATTTCCTCACAGTTCTGGATGCTGGATGTCCAAGAGCAAGGTGTTGGCAGGGTCAATTCCTTCTGAGGCTGCTCTCCTTGGCTTGTAGATGACCATTTTCCCTCTGTGTCTTCACATGGTCTTCCCTTGGTGTATGTCTGTGCCCTAATCTCTTCTTATAAGGACATCAGTCATGTTGTATTAGGGCCCCCATATGACCTCATTTTA
>NW_006463101.1:0-236 GCF_000325575.1 Pteropus alecto | reverse complement strand
TGCTCCACAGGTACGTGCTGATCACGTTAAGTGGGAGTTGGATTAGGGGAGAAATCGGAAGACACGAGGCAGGGGGCTCTTGGGAGCGTGTGGTAGCTTCTGAAATGGTTTGCTCTGATCTCGTATGTGATGCTCTCCTCCTTTTGTTACAAAGCCGGCAAAAAGACAACAGACGAGGAGCTGGAGGAGATGCTGGAGAGCGGAAACCCTGCCATCTTCACTTCCGGGGTGAGCGA
>NW_006463100.1:0-236 GCF_000325575.1 Pteropus alecto | reverse complement strand
TTTTTTTAATATTAGCCCCTTATCAAATATGCGATTTGCAAATATTTTCTCCCAATCAGTAGATTACCTTTTCATTGTTTTGGATGTTTCCTTAGCTGTGCAGAAGCTTTTTGTTTTGATGTAATCACACTTGTTTATTTTTGCTTTTGCTGCTTTTGCTTTTGGTGTCAGATTCTTTGTATTCCTACAGTATCGATTGTAACTTCTCTTCTTTCATTTCTGATTTTATTTATTTG
>NW_006463099.1:0-236 GCF_000325575.1 Pteropus alecto | reverse complement strand
TAACAGGTTCTGGTAGTTTGATGAATTATGACTCCTGACTGTCTATTGTTGGAAGGAATGAAAACAAACATTCCGATTAAGTCAGACCACAGAAGTCCAGTCAAAACAAGTAAAGTCAGCAACAGGTCTCTTGCCACATGGAGGAGGATTTAGTACTTGAAAACCTGTGTCTAGAGATATAGAAAAAGTGGAGAAAGCATCAAAACAAGGCTAAAAAATGGAGCACTTGAGGCACA
>NW_006463098.1:0-236 GCF_000325575.1 Pteropus alecto | reverse complement strand
TTTCGTAGGTACCTCCGTGGTGGGGAGTTGTAGCAGGGCTCACACTAATTGTCGCTGGTCAAATAAAAATCAGTAACGTTTATAGGAGGGGGATCTGGAATTTAAAAGCCTGGACTCATCGTCAGACTATTAGACGGGCAGCAGCACCGTTTTTGAAACGACGGACGATGCAATAAGAGAAGAGAAAGACGAAGTGTAAACACGGGAAGGAACATTCGAACGGGCAGGTTTCGGGG
>NW_006463097.1:0-236 GCF_000325575.1 Pteropus alecto | reverse complement strand
TCATAGAAAATGGAATCATACAATATATGTTACTTTGTGACTTCTTTCACTTAGCATAATGTTTTAAGGTTCGTCAATGTTGTAGCATGTATGAATATTTTAGTTTTTTCATTTCATTATATGGATATACCACATTTGGTTATCCATTCATTAGCTGATGGACATTTGGATTATTTTCTTTTGGGGGCTATTATGAATAACGCTGCTGTGAACATTCATTGGCCAAGTTTTTATGT
>NW_006463096.1:0-236 GCF_000325575.1 Pteropus alecto | reverse complement strand
GTGCAGAGCCAGAATTCAGATCCGTGCACTCACCTATCCTCTTGCACTCAGGTGTATGTGGGTTTGAAACATACAGAGCCACACGACAGCCTATGGAAACGTCTTCCAACGATCAAAGTTAACATACAAGTATCATGCAATTTTTTTAATTTTGTAAAGTTTGATATTGGTCAGCTTTAGAATGTTTCTAATTTGTTGTTCTTTATTTTTCCATTCATTCCAGGTCATCATTTTTT
>NW_006463095.1:0-236 GCF_000325575.1 Pteropus alecto | reverse complement strand
CGTCCCAGGACTGGGAATATTCATTCTCATTTTATATCTCATTAAGATGGCATTCTGATAAACATGCCAGCCTCATGAGCTTTGTCAATATGAGTTCACTCTTGAAAGATGGAATTTGTCATAATGTGTTGAGAAATAAGCTTTCTGAAGTTGTGAGAAAGAAGGCCAGATTACCCAAACGTGCTACCAGCTTTCTTTTTCAGACATATAAAAATGTATGTTTTTCATAGATGAAG
>NW_006463094.1:0-236 GCF_000325575.1 Pteropus alecto | reverse complement strand
ATGTGGTAGGTTCATCGACTGTCACAAATGTATCACTCCAGTGGGAGATGCATCTATTCATATAACCATGTGATTTTTCTTAGTATAATTATATGATGGATTACATTAATCAATTTTTGAATGTCGCACCAGCCTTGCATAACTGGGATAAATCCCATTTGGCTATGAAGTATAATTCTTTTTATACATCGTCAAATTTGATTAGCTAATATTTTGCTGAGGATTTTTGCATCTAT
>NW_006463093.1:0-236 GCF_000325575.1 Pteropus alecto | reverse complement strand
TACATGATATACAAACTGTGTGGTTATACTAAATACCAAGATGATTTCCAATAACCTAGGCATGCATCCACGCTGGTATTAGGCTATGATGACATTGCCAAATCTATCATTAACATCGAGTAGTCCTTTCAATAGCAATGAGGTATTTCTGTACTAATCATAAAATTCTTACTTAACATAAAATTACTTAACATAAAATTCCCCCATTAACTATACCTAAAGTATCCTTTTCACAC
>NW_006463092.1:0-236 GCF_000325575.1 Pteropus alecto | reverse complement strand
CTTCTGACCGTTTCTGTGGGGCGAATTTCCTAGTCCGATATTTCTCCTGCGGGGTCCCTTCCTCGAGGAGTTTCGGGATGGTGGGGGTGGGGGGATGGGCCCTGGGCGATGTGGTCATGTGCTGCAGATCTGTTTTGGTGGTGGCTGACACTTTGGCTGGTTTCTACGCTCAGAGCCACCACTTCTGCCCCAGCTGTTTGCATCCCCTGAACAAGTCCTGCAAACACAGCTAAGGC
>NW_006463091.1:0-236 GCF_000325575.1 Pteropus alecto | reverse complement strand
GAAAGGCTGCTGGCCGCGGCCCATTCTGAAATATTTGTGGCCGATTCCCCGTCCGGTTCACAGAGACACTTAAACGCACGCGATCACATGTATAAGCTGACCTGGCAGAGGATGACAGTGGGACACTCGCTGGGGCCGCGGGCCAAGCTCACGGGCCGCACAGCAGGACCTGTGCCACCCGCGTCCGTCCTGGCTGGGGCGTTCGGTTCTGACGCCGCTGGCTGGCCCCCGTCTGG
>NW_006463090.1:0-236 GCF_000325575.1 Pteropus alecto | reverse complement strand
CACCCCCGGAGGGGCCCCGGGCGCAGGGTGAGCTCTGCGGGGATCTCTCGGGACCGCTCCGTCCCATGACCGCGCGAGTCAGTCGCCTCTAAGGGCCGTCTGCATGGACTTGGGCGGACACAGGGTGCGGGTGTGCACACACGCGCACGCACGCCTATGCACGCACGGGCAGACACAGGCACAGCCGCGGATGTACAGACATGGACCTGGACGCCCATGGGTCCCGCTTCTTGGAG
>NW_006463089.1:0-236 GCF_000325575.1 Pteropus alecto | reverse complement strand
GGGGTACAAGTGTCAGAGCCTTTTAGGGACCCGCTCGGTGGGGGCCGGCAGGCTTACTGGCTGCAGCATGAAAGAGGAATACTGTAGCATGGAATGAGTAAATACTTAAAATGATCTAAGCTGAAAATTCCATTTTTCTTTGCCTTTAGAATCCTTCTTTAAAATATTTGTCTTAGTCCTGTAATGATATGTCTTCACTGAAGAAAATGCCAGTAGGAAAAGTAAGAAATATAACA
>NW_006463088.1:0-236 GCF_000325575.1 Pteropus alecto | reverse complement strand
TGCGGGGCGCGGGGCCGCTGGGGGGACGGAGGACTCCGCTGCGACCGGGTGACGGCCACGCGGATGTTCACACCTGCCGAGCTCACCAGTTCTACACTTTAAATCAGCGAATGTTTTCGCGTGTAGATCCGACTTCAGTGACGCCGCCGCAAACTGAGGCGCGCTCAAGGCCAGAGACGCTGGAGCGAAAGCCCAGTGCGAACCGAGAACACGCAGGCGACTCCTTGACAAGTGAG
>NW_006463087.1:0-236 GCF_000325575.1 Pteropus alecto | reverse complement strand
GGGCAAATGAAAGGATTGTAATGCCATTTACTAAGATGGAGAACACGGAAAATCAGTGGGTTAGTTAGAAAATTGAGGCTTTACACCCCAGGTTCTTCAACAATATTCATGCCACATGATTTCTAAGTGGTTTCAAAGCATAAGTTTAGAGCATGGGCTTTGAAATCTGAGAGTCAGTTTTCAAATTACGACTCTGCCACTTATTATCTCTATGACCCTAGATAACGTTACTAAGC
>NW_006463086.1:0-236 GCF_000325575.1 Pteropus alecto | reverse complement strand
GCTCGATACCAATTTTAGAGTAAAACAATATTTTGAAAAAAGTACACATATGTATCTATCTAGGTGCAGGGAAAAGTATCTGGAAGTATAAGCTCTCAAGTGTTCACGGTGATGATTTCTAGGTGGAATGGGATGTTTTTATTTTTTTGCTTTTCTGTATTTTATTGTTTTTTTCTCAGTGCACAAGTACTCATTGAGAATAAGAAATTGTTTAAAATGATTATTTATTAAATTGT
>NW_006463085.1:0-236 GCF_000325575.1 Pteropus alecto | reverse complement strand
CATTGTGGGTGCGTGAACACTGTGAGGGCTGATGCTGGCCAATGGCTGGGGGTGTGGGCCTGAAGGGGAGGGGCGTCCATGACCTGGATGCTCCTTTGTACCTCATACTGGAAGATAATGGCGTGGTCACTTTGGAGGGCCGAGCCAGGACTTGTGGAGTGGGGGGCATTGATAGAGTGGGGGGCGCGCTGGTGGACCCTGTTGGGACGCTGCAGGAGTCTGCTCTGAGGACTCCC
>NW_006463084.1:0-236 GCF_000325575.1 Pteropus alecto | reverse complement strand
CTCAAGTACGCTACGTTTCTCTCCGTGATAGGTCCCACAATACAATTACGTAATTTCACTTTATACCATTGTTTTTTAAATCAGTTGTGAGAAAAAGAGGAGAAGAAATATGCATCTATGCTATATTTTATAGCTACGCGATTCCCTTTACTAGTGCTGTGTGAGCGTGTGCGTTCGTGAGTGAGTGTGTGTGTGTTCATATCGCCTGGGGTTCTTTCAGCCCGGAGATCTTTATC
>NW_006463083.1:0-236 GCF_000325575.1 Pteropus alecto | reverse complement strand
GTCTATGGTCATTTGAAAACCAAAAACCATAAAACGTGATATAAGGAGCTTTAAAAGATCTGTAGTCCCTGAGACTCTCACTAGCCTCAAAGGCTTTGGAAAGTGGGGTTTATTTCTCTTTCTGCAGACTCTCCTTCCAGCCCTCCAATCCAGCACTTTTGCATATGTGCGTGTGAACTTGAGCACGCACTCATGCATACACATGCACGTACACACTCACTGACAGCAAAAGCCCA
>NW_006463082.1:0-236 GCF_000325575.1 Pteropus alecto | reverse complement strand
CTGACCAGAATTCTGTTCCCAAAAGCTTAAAATGGCGAAGTAAGCGTAAAAAGGGTGACTGTAGGCCAGTCCCTCCACGGAAGGAGGCTTTTCCTCGGGGAATTGCTGCTTTTTCCCAAGGCCCATGCTCCTCCATCTCTGTCATCCGAGGTCGAGCAGGCCGCTCGACCTCCCCCTGGCCTGAACCTCAGCGACGGGCCATTGCTGAGCCCCGCGTGGCAGCAGACGTGAGGGCA
>NW_006463081.1:0-236 GCF_000325575.1 Pteropus alecto | reverse complement strand
TTTCATCCTTGTGATGTTAGCTGAGGGTGTTTTTGTAGATGCGCTTTAACAATTTGAGGACGTTTCCCTCTCTGGGTGAGTTTGGTGAGTTTTTATCATGAATGTGTATTGGAGACACTCATTTTAAAACAAAATATAGAGTTAGAAGATGAAAGAGTCTCAAGCAGGTTGACTTCATAGGCCAGTTCCAAGCTGAGAAATAAAACCACCTCTTTCTTTTTCTTTCTATCCCTGGT
>NW_006463080.1:0-236 GCF_000325575.1 Pteropus alecto | reverse complement strand
TAAGCATGCCAAAAGTAGCTAATGTGTATATATATATTTTAAATTAGCTAATGTGTATATATATTTTTTAAATCCTCATTAAATGGGAGGAAAAATCACAAATCGCAAACTGTATTCAATAAGCACAATTTTGTATATATAATTATGTGTACATACCATGTTCAGATCTCCATGCTAAACTCAGTCTTCCAAGATTTTGAAAAGACATGAAAATCTTTCAAAACTATAAATAACAG
>NW_006463079.1:0-236 GCF_000325575.1 Pteropus alecto | reverse complement strand
GTCCTGGAACTTACAAAGCAGTGAGGAGACAGCTCGAAAGCTCTCACCAAGATATCTCGAATCGTGCCATAGCTGGGCCTCAAGGACTACGGCTGTGCCCTTGGAGAAGGTCAAAGCATAAAGGAGTACAAACCCAGAGACCTATTCCTTCCTCCTCTACTCCTCTCCCATTATGATCCCGAGGGAGCCCCTCCATGGCTTCCTAACACATCTCTTCAGTAACAGGAAGACGGGAG
>NW_006463078.1:0-236 GCF_000325575.1 Pteropus alecto | reverse complement strand
ACAGCTAATATAGTACCTGCCACGTAGTATGTACACGACAATCTAGCTTCCTTTCCAACTTCGATCTTACTGTTGGTTTTCCCCAAAGACCGGCAATTAGTTGGTATGAAGTGTTATAGTTGAACAGGCTCATGGGAATCAGCTCCCCCAAAACTTTAAGTTATATCACATGGATCTCTAGGGTTCCTCAGAGTTGTCCTCTGTGCCACCTGAGGGTTGGCAAAGTTCTCCATTTT
>NW_006463077.1:0-236 GCF_000325575.1 Pteropus alecto | reverse complement strand
GTCTGCACACTGGGAGTGGGGAGGGTTCAACAGAGAAAGAATGGATACCGCCGGCACTTTTGCCTGGGAGAAAGCTTTGCCTCCAGCCCTAGCTCAGACAACTCAATGTCCTCCTGTAAGTCTCTGGTGCCCCATGAGCAGCCAACCCAGCACTGGTGGTCAGAACCAGGAAGTCCATCACCATGAAAGTCCAGTTGTGGACTTGGCCCCTTTAAGAGGTATCTGCAGCTGCTGGC
>NW_006463076.1:0-236 GCF_000325575.1 Pteropus alecto | reverse complement strand
TATTTACAATAGGTTGAAATACAAGTGCCCCCAAAGTATTGTATAATTTTCTGATCAGCAGTTTCATGTCTTTTATGGCATTTAAGGAATGGCTTCAGTCACCGTGGCTTTCAGGAATTTAGGAGTTTTGTGATATCATAAGAAAGGGAGAAATTACAGGGAATATTCATTTTATTTCATTATGGCAATCTGAGTTGTGACCTACATGTATGACACTAGGATGTAATATCGTAATG
>NW_006463075.1:0-236 GCF_000325575.1 Pteropus alecto | reverse complement strand
ATGCCCACCTTCACATGCACTGATATGTGGGTATCTCAGGCACACTTGTGTGTTGAGAAGAAACTTTGTTGCATCACAGATGTTCAACTAGTTGTAGATTTGAGAGATATAAAGGGGTCCCACTCCACCATGATGCTGATATCACCTCCAACTGTTAACTGGCTGTAGCTTGAAAGAGGTCTTCACTGAATGGGAAGTCTTGTGGTCAATCATTAGAAACCGAGAAACAGAAGTGG
>NW_006463074.1:0-236 GCF_000325575.1 Pteropus alecto | reverse complement strand
CCAAGGCCTGGTGCCTGGGACCTGCCACTGGGCTGGTTTGCTTCTTTCTGCTGCCAGGCCTTGTGGGAATGCGGGCCCACGTGGCACAAATGCCCTAGGTGTTGGGGCCGCCACGCCCATAGGGAGTGGGAGGAGCCAGGTCTACGGAGACCTGGACCCGCATGGAATGCACAGTGAGCGCACGGCGGCCTGGTGGCCCACGTCCCCAGCGTCCCCATCTTCCCGCCCTCCTCTCG
>NW_006463073.1:0-236 GCF_000325575.1 Pteropus alecto | reverse complement strand
GCGGGCGCTGTCGCTGCTGTCACAGGGCGGGAGGCGGCACACGGTCAGCACGAGGCAGGCTGCCGTTCCGTGGGGCGGGGAGCCGACGCCCAGGGCTGCAGGGGAGCTGGCCGCCCCTGGACACCCGCAGCAGGGGTGGCAGCCCACAGGGGCAGCGTTGTCTGCGGCCTAGGATCTGGTCCTTCCCCAGGGAGGAGAGGTGGAGGGGCAGGCAGAGAAGTGGCCCGAAGGCGTCT
>NW_006463072.1:0-236 GCF_000325575.1 Pteropus alecto | reverse complement strand
GAGGCTCTTCCAGTTTTGTTTCTTTTTTGTCTTTATCCACTGAAGTCACAGAGAGAGCTGCCTTGTCTGATATTAGTGTTCCATGAAATTATGTTCAACAGGAGAACATGACGGCTCGGCTGTTTGGGCCAGGACCACCTGCTAACAACCTCAGAGCCTCAAGCTGATAGTGCCAGGTCAGCTCCCAGCTGTCAGGGGTGATTTTCCTATGTTAATGTAGATGTATACAACTTATT
>NW_006463071.1:0-236 GCF_000325575.1 Pteropus alecto | reverse complement strand
CTCAGGGCATGCACACGTCCACTGCCTTGTGGACGGGGTCACCGTGTTAACAGCAAGTGCCGCTGCCTGGACCGAGGGAGGTGGGCAGAGGAGTCGAATGAGAAGGCGGCAGGCGCCAGGCTGTGCCCAGTGCTCTCGTGGGCACCGTTTCAATCGACCCGTCTGTCCAGGCCGTTCATCAGGCCGGGGCGCAGCCGGCCTCGCACACCTGGCTCCATGGTCCAGGCGGCCTGTCC
>NW_006463070.1:0-236 GCF_000325575.1 Pteropus alecto | reverse complement strand
TCTCACCCAACGATGTTACGGCTTTTGCCTCCACCATCAAGTATATTTAAGAAACTCGCGAGAAAAAGTGTTTTCTATGACATTTACCCCATCTCACCAATCCCAGTGTCCCTCCCTTCCCAAAGTCCCAAGCCTTCTGGTGATGTCATTTCTGTTCCAAACGCCCTTTGGCCATCTGGAAGGGCAGACCGACTAGGAGCCAGCCCTCTCGGCTTCCCGCCGTGCGAGAGGGTCTC
>NW_006463069.1:0-236 GCF_000325575.1 Pteropus alecto | reverse complement strand
GATCTGGAAGTTTCTGCTTGCTAAGAGAACTTCTCCCTCGCTGCCCTGCCCGGGCGTCACGGTCCCACCCTGATGGCCGTCCCCTCACGCACGACGCAGCGAAAGGGGTCGGGCAGCCCCCTCGTAAGCTCGCTTCGCTCCCTGGCCCCTCGTGTATTGCGCTGTGATGGTGGCCCGAGCACCCAGCCGCCGTGAGCCGCAGGGGACCCCCCTGCCAGAGGTGAGCCGCCACCATG
>NW_006463068.1:0-236 GCF_000325575.1 Pteropus alecto | reverse complement strand
GGGGGCCCTGGACTGTGCTGTCCTCACTCGCCGACTCCTACGCCGACAAAGCGTCTGCCGTCAGGAACGCGCCCTGGCAACTGAGCGCTCGCAGGCAGGTGTGACATGCTGTTTCTGCCTGCATTTTACTGATCGCGCGTGTCACATGCAGTTCCCAACCTCCAAAAGGAGAGAAGCTGTGTCTAGAACAACGGGAATACCGGTGAACAGTGCTGCTGGCCGCCACCCCCCAGAAT
>NW_006463067.1:0-236 GCF_000325575.1 Pteropus alecto | reverse complement strand
GGCGCGTGCGCGGGCTCCGCCCACAAAGCCGGGTGTTCGCTAGTGCGCAGGCCTGAGAGGAGGAGGGTTGCGGTGGGGGCGGAGGCGTCAGAGGAAGCGGGCGGGGCTACCTACCGCTCGAGGAGGCGGGGTCAGAATCGGGGGGCGGGGCCGAGGCTTACCCAGGCGAGCCAACGGGGAGCGGCGGGGACCAGGGGAGGAGCCCAGTTCACCTGGCACTACGCAGTGAGGGAGGA
>NW_006463066.1:0-236 GCF_000325575.1 Pteropus alecto | reverse complement strand
GGGGGCTGGGGAGGAAAGAGGGCAAAGGGGTTGAGAGGTGCAGGTGGAGGTTATGGAGTAGACATGGGGATGTAGAGAACAGCATGAGGAAGATGGTTAATAATGTTGGAATGATGTAAGGGGAGGGGTGCTAGATTTGGTGAGGTGAGCGCCTTGCAAGTTGTGTAGATCTCTGATCAATATGCTATACAGTTGAGGCTGGTGCGTTGTATGCCAACTATAATTGAAAAATAAAA
>NW_006463065.1:0-236 GCF_000325575.1 Pteropus alecto | reverse complement strand
GTTCCATTTTATGGATTTGAAAAATGAGGAGCTGAAAAGTTATTATACAGCTAGCAAGCAGTAAAATTGGTTGTCTTACCCCCGCAACATACAAAGTTGCTCGAGGGCTGAGCCCCTGGAATTTAATCTAGTCCTCGTCAAATCCCTCCGCCCAATTTTGATTGCATTTCCCAAATCCCCAGCTGTCGAAAACAGAACACTCAGGACCATGTGGGGCCCCTCTTTCTCCTGGGCCC
>NW_006463064.1:0-236 GCF_000325575.1 Pteropus alecto | reverse complement strand
TTAATTGTTTTTTACTTGTTCCAGGACTCTGGCAACATCTTTCTCAAAGGCTTGGTCTCATCTCTTTGAAATGTCATGCTGTTGGAGCTTTAGGAACCCTCCTGGTGGCCCGCTGCATGGGAGTAGGAACCCAACTTGGATGAGTACCCTTACAACCAAGATGGAAAACTGCATCCCGTCAGGATTTCATGAGAAGTTTTATAGTACAGCCGGTTGGCCACGCAAAGGCCTGTGAT
>NW_006463063.1:0-236 GCF_000325575.1 Pteropus alecto | reverse complement strand
TAGATTAGATGCTGACTGCTTAGATATAGCTCAGAGATATGATGAGCATTCATGTAGCGATGGGGCAGAAAGCCCACTGGGTTTGTGGAGCAGGTGTCATTTGATTTCTTAGTTCCTCAACTTTTGGGGAAAGTGGATATTGGCCACCCAAAGATCCAAGTAGCTTCTCCCTGTGTCTTTTCCTTCTCTCCTGATGAGCACATGCATGTCTGCTCTCTGCTGGAAATCTCTATGAG
>NW_006463062.1:0-236 GCF_000325575.1 Pteropus alecto | reverse complement strand
AGCACAGCCTGACATATATTAGATATTCAATAAATGCTAATGAGTTATTGTGATAGTTAATATTTTAAGTCCCAAATTTTTAAATATGTTCTCTTAGACGAGTTTGCTAAGATAATGTCCATCACTATTTATTTGACCAATTTCTTGCAGAAGTATTACATGCAAACGGACTACACATCTATGCAAAAAAAATAAAAAGTACTATTATTGGAAAATATCATTATGACAGATTTGGT
>NW_006463061.1:0-237 GCF_000325575.1 Pteropus alecto | reverse complement strand
TAAATGTATTTTCTCTTCTTTATTATTTTCTTAACTCCTTCTTTTCTCTAGGCTACTAGTAATTAAATTTGTGGGGAGCCAAAAGTTATATGAGGATTTTCGGCAAAAAAGTTATATGAGGATTTTAAGCTGGACTTGAAAAATGCGTAGATTTAGAAAGGCTGAGAGGCCATTCCCATACAGAAAGCAGACAAACCCAAGATGCGTGTGGCCAATCTTTAGTCTACTTCTGGTGTA
>NW_006463060.1:0-236 GCF_000325575.1 Pteropus alecto | reverse complement strand
TCTTTTATAACAGTTCCTGGTGGACTTTCCACCCTCGGTGAAGACATAGTTTAGATTCGCCAGGAAATAATACACAGTAATTTTATTAGACGGTGAAGGGTGGGTAATCGAGGACCTCTAGCAAATCGACATCAACAGAAATCCCCCATATGCAGCGACAATTCAGAAGATCTTGGTATCAGGTCTTAAGCCTCCCCGGTCCCCTTCTCTGCACTGCACCCCACTCACACACGCCC
>NW_006463059.1:0-236 GCF_000325575.1 Pteropus alecto | reverse complement strand
TATGCGTGTTACATGTGTTTGTGTGTGGTGTATGTGTGTGTGTATTGTGGCGTGTGTGGTGTGTATGTGTGTATGTGTGTTCCCTGTTTGTGTGTGTATGCGTGGCGTGTGTGTGTGCATGTATGTGCGTTCTATGTGTGTGTGTGCGTGGCGTGTGTGTGTGCATGTATGTGCATTCTATGTGTGTGTGTGTGCGTGGCATGTGTGTGTGCATGTGTGTGAGAAGTCTGCATATC
>NW_006463058.1:0-236 GCF_000325575.1 Pteropus alecto | reverse complement strand
TCTCTCCATCTTTAACATTTAGCTCTAAATCACCCGCCCCGGGGAGTCTGAAAATCTCACTGGCTAGAAGGATGAGTAAAATGCCTTATGCTGTCACGGCAGCTCCTCCTCACAAAGCACAAAAGTCTCAAGCAGCAAAGTTGCCGATGATCCTGGGAATGGTGTCTGTGCCTCCCTGAGGGAGTGACACGATAGTAACAATAACAAACACAGGTGAGTGCTTGCTGTATAAAACG
>NW_006463057.1:0-236 GCF_000325575.1 Pteropus alecto | reverse complement strand
TCTAGTGGGTCTCTAGCTGCCTGTCAGAAATACTTGCTTTTGTTCTAAGCTACGTTTTCATTATAAACTCCTGCTTTCTGCCCCTGACACTAAATAGTTTTAGGTTATCAGTCTAAATGATCACATATATTTCATTCAAACATTATGTTCTTACTCCCCACTCCTGTTCTGTGTAGTGTCCACATTTTTTTTTCAAGTCAATTGGTTAGAAATAGCCATAAGCCATCAAAAAAAAA
>NW_006463056.1:0-236 GCF_000325575.1 Pteropus alecto | reverse complement strand
AAATGACCTCAAGAGCACAGGTATAGTAAGATATAGTAAAATGATTAGGAAGGCATGAGTTTTGATTATTTACTAACTTTGGACTTAATACAACTTATTTAACTATACGTTATACAATTTAATTTTTAATGATGGCTTGTTTAACAATCAGTTCTTACAAAATGGTGTGAGACGGCTCCAGCACCCCACTGTACGAAAACAGTTCCAGCCCCTCGTGCAAAATAACCCATGTGAAA
>NW_006463055.1:0-236 GCF_000325575.1 Pteropus alecto | reverse complement strand
CTCTTTGAACACCGTCGTTTCTGACGCTGTTGTTTCATGCCTGCGTGACGCCCACTTGAGATGAAGTGCGGGAAAGCGGAGTGACGTGCCAGGGGCGGTCGTTCAGGACCCCAGCGCCCGGCTCCCAGCCCAGCTCTAATCCTCGCCGTAACAAGCCTGGGAGAGGCCGGTCCCTGCTCTCCGCGGAGCAATGAGGAAATGGAGCCCCACGCAGCACCTGTAATTTGCTTGAAGTC
>NW_006463054.1:0-236 GCF_000325575.1 Pteropus alecto | reverse complement strand
TGGTCATCAGTCAACTACTGATGATTTTAATCTTTCCAAAGTATCGTTTGTTTTGGAAAACTCTAGGTTCAGTCTGTAAGGTAAACATAATGTTAGCAGAAGTTTTATTTTTGCACTTACTACATAATTGGGCATGCTATGTAGGAGAATTAAAATTTGTAACATGAAACATAAGTAGAGTTATTAAATCAAATTTTATTAGTTTTTCCAAACCATAAACCTATCCCTGTTGCCAC
>NW_006463053.1:0-236 GCF_000325575.1 Pteropus alecto | reverse complement strand
CTTATTTCACTTAATATGTCATTGATTCCATGTTCAGGCCTTCCAAGACATCCTGCTACTAAATATTTTCTAGGTACAGAGGGGTGGGGGTGGGGCGGAGACCAAAGCCCACCTCCACCTTCTCTTTCTAGGAACCTTTAGAGAATGCCCTGATGGGATCGCACTGTAGAGACAGGGCTGCCAGATGGGAGCCCCCAGGCCGGGCGTCCGGAGTGACGTTTGCTCTGCAGTGTTAG
>NW_006463052.1:0-235 GCF_000325575.1 Pteropus alecto | reverse complement strand
AAAGGAATTGCAGTTCTTGCCTGTAATTCGGGTTATATATTTTTTTAGAGCAAGTTTTTAGTCTCATTTTTTTTTCACATGACTGATGCTCAATCTCACTCTAACATAACTGTAGATCTGTTTTGACCTGTCCTGTTTTAAGTACAATAGAGCTGGGGAAACAATACTTGATATCCGTGCTCTTGAGGTTACCATTGGCGTAGAATGCACAAGCAGGTAGTCATACAGTGGCCAC
>NW_006463051.1:0-236 GCF_000325575.1 Pteropus alecto | reverse complement strand
ATTGCAGCATTATTTACAGTAGCCAAGACACAGAAGCAACCTAAGTGTCCATCGATAGATGAATAGATAAAGATGTGGTATATAGGTACAATGGAGTATTACTCGGCTATAAAAAAAAAAGTGAAATCTTGCCATTCGTGACAACCTGGATAGACCTATAGGGTATTATCCTAAGTGAAGTAAGTCTGATAGAAAAAGACTAATACCATATGTTTCACTTATATGTGGAATCTAAA
>NW_006463050.1:0-236 GCF_000325575.1 Pteropus alecto | reverse complement strand
TTATGAGATATATGTTGTTTATTCCCAAATTTCACACAGGATGGCATTGGAAAATAAGTTTTTTACATACACTGGTCAATTTCTCTAGATGCACACATGATGGGAGCAAAAAATTAATTTTCATGATGTCCTACACTCTGCTGTTATTTCGAAATGCCCGTCAGGTGACAGCAGAAAAAAAATTTTGTTAAGACATACACATGGGTGTTAACTTGAAATACATATGATAGCAGCAG
>NW_006463049.1:0-236 GCF_000325575.1 Pteropus alecto | reverse complement strand
TTAATGATATAAGATGGTTTTAAAACATATACTAAGTAATGAAAATATACTAAGTAATGAAAAGCTTATAAATAAGTGTGGCTAGTATGAGCTCATCTATACTTTTGGCTTGTAGAAAATGTTAAAGGCTGAAGCCAGTCTCCAAATTTAACTATTATAACTCGTTTACTCAATGTCCTCTCCTTACTTCCCCAGCAAACCTTATGTAGCTATGTAGAATTGGTTCTTCAACTTTT
>NW_006463048.1:0-236 GCF_000325575.1 Pteropus alecto | reverse complement strand
AAGTTCCTGAGTCCTGGGTAGTTGTGAGAACAAAGCAGGTGGCGAGTGTAAAGACCCTGGAACAGCGGCCACTGCACAAAACTTAGTCTCTTTCTTTTATCTAGACCCTCAGGCTCTCTGCTTCCTGCAGGCTTTCTCCAGTGAGGTGGGAAGGGGCCTGTACCTGTCCCTTATATCTGAAGGCAGTGGTGTGGGACAGGAGATGGGACAGCTGACCAGAAGTCAGACAACCCCCA
>NW_006463047.1:0-236 GCF_000325575.1 Pteropus alecto | reverse complement strand
CGGTTTCAGTCACCTGCCGTCAACTGCGGCCCAAACATATTGAATGGAAAATTCCAGGAATAAAGAATTCATACGTTTTAAATTCCGTCCCGACTAGTGTGATGAAATCTCGCACTGTCCTGCTCTGTCCCTCCCAGAACGTGGACGTGTCCCTTCATCCGGCGTCTCCAGCAGCAGAAGCTGCCTGCCCATTAGTCACTTAGGGGCCATCTCCGTGATCAGGCCGACTGTGGAGC
>NW_006463046.1:0-236 GCF_000325575.1 Pteropus alecto | reverse complement strand
TTAGTACTTGGATGGGAAGACCAGGTGCTGCAGGCATAAATTGCTTTTCCAATACTTGTAGCTATGTTTAGGCGATGAAAATATATATTTTTTTCCCCTGAAGACCATTTGGAATGAAGCTTCTGGTTTATTTCTCTTTAGTTTTCAGTTTTGTATTGTATGGAATGCTTTGGATTTAATCCTACCTAGAGGCAAGGTGAGTGTCCTAGGAAAATACTACAGACCTCTTGATTCTG
>NW_006463045.1:0-236 GCF_000325575.1 Pteropus alecto | reverse complement strand
GCAAAAATATGGACAAGCAGACAAAGTTAGAACACGCGTGTAAATACAAATTCCAGAAGCCAATTTAAGACCAAAGAGAGCTATGCATCAAGACAGACAGCAGCCAAGACACAGAGGTAGATAAGGAAACTGAGTGACGTCACCGGTTTTCAGACCGCCACTAAAATTCTGATGCGAAGACGGGGGGAAGATGAGAAAGTCGAAAGCTATGACTTAGAGCGCATATTCCAAAGGTT
>NW_006463044.1:0-236 GCF_000325575.1 Pteropus alecto | reverse complement strand
GCCCGCACGTGACTCCCGCATCCGGAGTCGAGCCCCGAGCTGGCGTCCGCGGGAGAGGCCACCGGAGGTGAGGCCTCTGCCTCCTCCACACAGACAGGCGAGTCACAGGTCACAAAACGTGGACGACAGCACCGCGAAGCAGAGACGCACCAAGTCCGCGGGGAGGGAGGCGGGCAGGACGCTGGACCAAGCCGCACGGATGGTCGTCACGGACTTTGAGCCAGGAGACACCTGCT
>NW_006463043.1:0-236 GCF_000325575.1 Pteropus alecto | reverse complement strand
ATGCACAACAGTCAGTGAATTGTATGCGTAAAACAGGTGAATTTTATGGTATATAAAGTACACCTCAATAAAAGTTTTAAAACTAAAAGAACGGACGGTTTTATCCATGCGACCTCGAAAACTACGAAAGATGGGGCTGTAAAAAGGACGGCTTCACAGTGACAGGCGAAGCAAACACAGGACAGCCATTGCAAGCGCACGTCCACCGAAACCCGGAGCTTCGAAATGCGCTAAAC
>NW_006463042.1:0-236 GCF_000325575.1 Pteropus alecto | reverse complement strand
ATTTTCATATGTCACTGTCTATGTATCTAGCCACAGAAGGGCTCACGTCTCAAGAATAGCCCAATCACTCATGCTCCCTGAGTGGCCCCGTGTGCCAGGCAGTCGGCACACAGCAAAGGGCCCACGTGGCAGTGTCCGGTTTGGAGCCAGACCCACCTGCTGGGAACCTCGGTCCTGCCGCTCATCGGCTTCGCGGTGTGGGCAGGGGACACGTCATCTCTGAGCCTTGTTTCCTC
>NW_006463041.1:0-236 GCF_000325575.1 Pteropus alecto | reverse complement strand
CTGCTCCATGGGCCGTACAAGCTGGTGTGAGACTCATGTTCTGAGTGAGGTGGTCCATGAGGCTGCTCCTGGCTGCCACTCTGTGCCTGGCGTGCAGGATCAGTCTATGCTGCATCTTCTGTTGCTTTCGAAGCCCCTGGTGACAGCATCAAAGGCGGTAGCCACGGTGCCTTCTCTACCCTGATGCATCTCCATACACAACTTTCTGCCCCAGACATAGGGTCCTTTTAGGAAAA
>NW_006463040.1:0-236 GCF_000325575.1 Pteropus alecto | reverse complement strand
GGAGCCGTCCGTGCCACCACGCTCCTCCAGCCCTCTGTGGCGTTGCTGCCCCCATAATCATTCGTCCCCATGGCGAGGGACTCGCTTTCCTGAGCCAAGTTCCTTCGGGGGATCAGTAAGCGGGCTGCAGAGCGGGGAAGCCGTGGAGTGAGCCGGGCCTGCGAGGCGAGGGCTGCTGGGGGCCGGGGTCCTGAGGGAGGTGCTGGGTGCACGGCTTGACGTCCGCCGGCCCCTCC
>NW_006463039.1:0-236 GCF_000325575.1 Pteropus alecto | reverse complement strand
AGCACTCACGGGGACGGAGCCGTCGGGGGGAGCACGCGTGGCTGACGTGTCGAGGAAGGGGGTCCTTCCTCCGATCGCCCCGTCCGCTACCTGCAGAGCGCCCCCCCATGTTCCGTCAAACTCTGCTGTGATGGTCGCGGAATAACGGGGTGCGTGACTGCACCCCGAGTCGAGGATCCCTAGGGGTTGGTTCTCAAGTCGCTTCTGGATCCACCGTTAGATTTATGGCCAGCTGT
>NW_006463038.1:0-236 GCF_000325575.1 Pteropus alecto | reverse complement strand
TTACTTGCTGACCCAGAAGAAATGGAAGGGGTACTGTGAATTCTAAGAACGCAAATGCCCTGTATCAGAGCTGATAATCCGAGGCGTGGACATTTTAATATCCATCCAGCTGGCCTTCCTGTCTCTGGTTTCTGCTCATTTCCCTCTGTTACGTATCCCTGTGACGTTCATCTTCATGAAAAAACCGCTTGGTTTTCTCCATCCATCGATGACTCATTTTTCTCCACTGCCTTCAG
>NW_006463037.1:0-236 GCF_000325575.1 Pteropus alecto | reverse complement strand
GACACTAATCCCATTCATGAAAGCTCCACCCTCGTGACCTAATCATCTCCCAAAGACCCCACTTTCTAATACCATTACATTGGGCATTCGGCTCCGCCATATGAATTTGGGGGGAGGGGAAACACAAATATTCAGTTCATTGCAACCTACTATACAACCAGGCACTGTGGATAAAGTAGTCTTGTGTAAAACTAAATCCCTGCTTTTATGGAGAATACAGACCAAAAAAAAAAAAA
>NW_006463036.1:0-236 GCF_000325575.1 Pteropus alecto | reverse complement strand
CTCACTGTTGTAGTCACTTAAGATATAAAACAGGCGGTTTTTCATAGGCTCACCAGCGAGGCTGTCCCCACCCTTACTTTGCCTTTGTTTTTCACACCTGTCGGGATCTGGCCAGGAACCCACAGGAGCCTAACCATTCCCAAGAGGAAGGGCCTGACGGAGGCTGATTCTCTGCCAATTCAAATATTTCTCTGTATCAATCTACTTGTAGCTCAGTATCTAGATAAGCAGTAAAA
>NW_006463035.1:0-236 GCF_000325575.1 Pteropus alecto | reverse complement strand
TCCCTAACCCTAACACTAATACTAACTCTAACCTCTACCTGAACCCTAAACTTAAAACTACCCCTAAACCTAACATTAACCCTAATCGTAACCAATTCCCCTAACCCTATCTCTTGCCCTATCCATGACCCTAATCCTAACCATAAACTTAAACATAACTCTATTACTAATGCTGAAATGAACCCTAAAACTACCCTACCTGAACCCTAAGCCTAACCTAAACCTAACCCTAACCA
>NW_006463034.1:0-236 GCF_000325575.1 Pteropus alecto | reverse complement strand
TTTTTTTTTTTACTAGTATTCCTTTGAAAAATAGTAAACCTTTAAGCTGTTTTTAAAAAGAATATAAAAATAAGAGGAAGGTGAAGATAGTAATATAAAGAGAGCTATTACTGTGCCATCGTGGTTCTCAAATGTCGCCTGGCAACTCTGAGATTTCCCCAAAACCACTTCAGAAGATCCACAATGTCAAAACTATATGTTCAAAAAGAACAAACTAATCAAAAACAGACGCACAA
>NW_006463033.1:0-236 GCF_000325575.1 Pteropus alecto | reverse complement strand
CCCGCTCCAGCCAAGAGCCGTGTGTGTGTGTGCATGCATGCACTGTTCGTGTGCATGTGTGTGTGCATATGTGGGCATGCAAGTGTGCACTGTGTTTGTGTGCATGCGTGTGCATATGTGGGCATGCAAGTGTGCACTGTTCGTGGGCATGTGTGTGGGCATGTGTGTACATGCATGTGTGCATTGTGTTCGTGGACATGCATGTGTACATGCATGTGTGCATTGTGTTCGTGGGC
>NW_006463032.1:0-236 GCF_000325575.1 Pteropus alecto | reverse complement strand
GACAGTTTCGGTAGTGTTTGCTCTAGTGGGGCGTTTGGTGTTGGAGGGCATGCGGGGAGGGACCCTCTGAGTTGGGGGATGGTGGCTGCGGCTCAGCCTCGAGTTTTGCAGTCGCCGGCTGGTAATAACCAACTATTGTTTCTCTGCTGTACCCCGCTTCTCTGCTTCCTGCCCTGATGACTGGGGCCTGCCTCCGCCGCTTGGAGCTCACAGTTCTCCCAGGCAGAGCTGTTCAG
>NW_006463031.1:0-236 GCF_000325575.1 Pteropus alecto | reverse complement strand
GGATGGCTGTTTTCCTATATTCGGAAACAATTTTCAGTTTCCTGGAATGTCCGATAATTTTTGGTTGACATTCGGCATTGCACTTTGGAAAAAACGCGCTGTAGAGACTCTATATCTCGATGTTTTCTTCTGACATTTTTGGTGTTGTCCTACGGGGTTAAGTTCTCTCTCCGGGATGGTCCTGCAAACGTTTTCTCTCCCTACCTCTTTTCTTCATGTGTGACCTCACGAGTGCT
>NW_006463030.1:0-236 GCF_000325575.1 Pteropus alecto | reverse complement strand
AATGAAAGATCTGGGCTCCCGAGGTACAGACGCCCGCTGGAGGTGGTCTTCTGCGCGCTCCTGTGTTCTGGGTGTCACAGGGGCTCTTCGTGTCGCCCGTGCAAGCCGGGATTTGGGAAACCAGGACAAAGGTGGACCCTGTGTCTACTGCTCTTGCTGTGAGTAACAATCCCTGTGTCTCTGACCCAGGAATCTCGTGTCTTCTGCGAGCATCCATGAACTTGGCAAGTAACTCG
>NW_006463029.1:0-236 GCF_000325575.1 Pteropus alecto | reverse complement strand
TCAACTACACTTCTTTCATCGGATTCTCCAATGACTGATTTCAGGTGTTTCCTTGGAATGTCAGATTCATCCCTCAGAAATTCAAACTACCTTAAAACCCATATTAGATGATCTCACTCCCCACCCCTGAATCTCAATGGCTCCCTACAGGCCATGCCTGTAGTGAGGTTCAAAGTCATTAACATGGCAGAGAAAGCCCTTAAGTGGGGCCCCACATCCCCACCATGTCCCCAGCC
>NW_006463028.1:0-236 GCF_000325575.1 Pteropus alecto | reverse complement strand
TAATCCTAACCCTAACAATAATTCTAACTCTAACCGTAATCTTAACCCAATCCTAACCCCTAACCATAACCCTAAACCAAACCCTAACTTAAACCCAAATCTAACCCTCACCCTAACCATAACCCTACACAAACCCTAACCCTTACCCTGACACTAAAGCTGACCCTAACCTTAACACTAATACTAAGCTAACCCTAAACCTAACCTTAACCCTATACCTAACCCCTAACCCTAAC
>NW_006463027.1:0-236 GCF_000325575.1 Pteropus alecto | reverse complement strand
CAGAGAGAGGGGAAGCTGGGGTCCTGGAGACAAACGTTTGTAATTTAAGCCTAGGTCCCTAGAGAGAACTAGGGGAAACCACCATGGAATCTTGGAGAACGTATAGAATGGGGTCTGGGCATGGGTGTGGGAGGAGGGGGCTGGAAGAGATGGCCTCTCATTCCCTATCACGCAGTAGTTGGAAGATGCTAAAGAACTTCGTGCTGCCGACTTTAGTTCTGAAGGGGTTTAGGAGG
>NW_006463026.1:0-236 GCF_000325575.1 Pteropus alecto | reverse complement strand
TACCTTTGCTTCCCCAGTAAACCTGGCAGAGCACCTTACATGCGGCGGAATATCGACACACACTCCCCAGTGTGAGGCTGGGGGACCCCAGTCCCGCAGGCTGACGATGGCCGTCAGAGCTGGGTCACTGTCATTCTTCCTGGAGCCTGTGGGTGCTCTCTTCACAGCTAAGTCTTTGCAGATGGGATTGAATTAGGGTTTCAAGATGAGGAACCGGGGTGAGCCTAAACGCCATC
>NW_006463025.1:0-236 GCF_000325575.1 Pteropus alecto | reverse complement strand
TCCGTCTCGTCCAGACATGGGAGGACAGAAACGGGGGTTCATGAAGTACCCTTGCCTCCCGACGCCCCAATTCTGAAAGCGCCCCCCCAATAACTCCCAGAGGAAAGAAGCGAATGAGGAAATGTGGAAAAGCGTAAGCGAAATGCCGACGTCGCCGCAGAAAATGCAGTGAGAGCCCACGCTCTCCGCTCGACGGCCTCCGGACACTGGAGGCCGGGACCCCGAAAGCTGCAGGG
>NW_006463024.1:0-236 GCF_000325575.1 Pteropus alecto | reverse complement strand
TACTCCATTGTATATATGTACCACAGCTTCTTTAATCCACCATCTATCGTGAGACACTTCGTTGGCTTCCGCCTCCGGAACACTGTGAACAACGCTGCTATGAACATCGGTGCGCAAATATCCTTCTGGATATGGGTTTTCAAGTCTTTGGGTTAAATACCTAAGGAGAGGCATTGCCGGATCACACGGTAAATCAATTCTTAGTTTTTGAGGAAGCTCCATACTGTTTTCCATAG
>NW_006463023.1:0-236 GCF_000325575.1 Pteropus alecto | reverse complement strand
AAAATCCAAGATGCTACTCCAGAAATGTAGAATAAGAATCCTGAGAGTGTGGACGTAGCATGTGTATGGGAATAGGAGAGAGGGGATTTCCAAGGGCATGAAATTATTCTTCTACTGATAGCTGTAAGTGTTGCTATGTCTCTAGAGGGGATTTAGGCATGTGGGAGAAGGGGAACCTCCAGCTGCTCTGGGTTATATGAGCAAACAACAGGATCCAATCTTTCTAGTTCTGTGAA
>NW_006463022.1:0-236 GCF_000325575.1 Pteropus alecto | reverse complement strand
AGTTCTTTCCAAGAGACAAGAGACAACAACAACAACAAAAAACCTTGCAGCCTAAAAGTATTTAGATAGAGGACCAGCTCCAGGAAGGTAGCTCTCAGCGTAGATCACGACGGTTTACAATCTGAGTGTGACAGATAGGGGGGAACCTAGCGAGGCCCATTTCATCAAAGCCCTCTGTGTCCCGTTGTCAAAGATGGCCCGGCAGACATCTACTCACAAACATCTGTTTTTCCTGC
>NW_006463021.1:0-236 GCF_000325575.1 Pteropus alecto | reverse complement strand
GAGAGGGGTCTCATGCTTTGCATTGCAGCCTCATCATCTCACGGTCTTGCGTTCTCATGGTTTTGAAGACTTGAACATTGTCGAGTTGTGATTTCATGACACCCAGACCCGGCAGCCCAAGGGTCTAGCCATCTCCCGGACTCAGAGTCTCCAGTTCTGGCAGACTGAAGGTCTTACCGTTCAGAAGTCCAATGGCATCAAGGCGTCAGGTCACACGGCCTTTTGGAGAGAGAGCT
>NW_006463020.1:0-236 GCF_000325575.1 Pteropus alecto | reverse complement strand
TTCAGGAGGCTGCGGGGAGGGTCCTCCCTGCCCCTCCCGGGCCCGGGGGGCTGCGGGCGTCCACTCCCGGGCCTCCGTCACCACCGGGCTCCTCTGCGTGGGCGCGCCCCTTCCCTGCTCTCTCAGGGCCTCCAGACGCTGGGTTTAGGTCCACCCGAAGTCCAGGATGATATCATGAGACCTTCCACTTAATCGCATCTGCAAAGACCCTCTCTCCACACAGACTCACATTCACA
>NW_006463019.1:0-236 GCF_000325575.1 Pteropus alecto | reverse complement strand
CTGGGCCTGACCCTCGGGGCGCAGCTGACACCCTCATCACAGGTGTCCTTCCCTCTGAGGGTCCCGAGCCCCCGAGTCTCAGCAGCCCCAAGGGAGAAGGCAGCACCTGTGCTCCTCCCACCAGGAAGACCCCCCACCCCTGCACCCCAACGGGGTGGGCCTTGTGACCCCGTCCCAGTGGAAGGGGGCAGAGTCGGGGCTCAGTGCCCCGGGAGGCTGGTGTTCTTGTTCCTCTG
>NW_006463018.1:0-236 GCF_000325575.1 Pteropus alecto | reverse complement strand
GTGCCTTTTGCATCATCTCCCGGTCCCTGAGATTCCGATCCTCCCTGGGGGAAAATGCCATCATCCCCAACATGAGGAAACGGGAAACGCACCTCCGACAACCCCACTCTGATTTCTAAGAGAAGCATTTTTAAAATAGTACATTTCGAACAGGGCACCGTACGTGGACACGGACCGGGCAAATTTGCCACATGCACTAAAAAAATATTATCGCATCACTTTAAGAATGTTCGGAA
>NW_006463017.1:0-236 GCF_000325575.1 Pteropus alecto | reverse complement strand
AATTCTCTCTGTTATATTCTCATTTTGTTGATGTATCATCTTCCTGATTTTCTTTAGTTCATTATTTGTGTCTTCTTTTTTCTTTATGAGCATATTTAAGACAGCTGTTTTGAAGTATTCATCTAGGAAGTCTGAAGCCTATGTTTCTTTAGTGTCAATTTCTGAAGATTCATGATGTTCCTTTGAGTGGGCCGTGTTTCTTTGTTTCTTTCTATGCTTTGTGGGCTTTTATCAAA
>NW_006463016.1:0-236 GCF_000325575.1 Pteropus alecto | reverse complement strand
TAACATCCATCACCACATATAGTTACAATATTTTTTCTCGTGATGTGAACTTTTGAGATCAACTTTTGAATATGTAATACAGTATTATACTGTAGTCACTATGCTGTACATCATGTCCTTAGGACTTACTTATTTTTTAACTGGATATACTTTTTGTACCTTTTGACCACCTTCACCCACTTCACCCACCTCCCATCCTTACCTCTGGCAACCACCAATCTATTCTCTGTATCTAT
>NW_006463015.1:0-236 GCF_000325575.1 Pteropus alecto | reverse complement strand
AGCCTCAGTTTTGCTGCAACTTCTGTGCCTGGGTGATCCTGCTATAATCACAGATCACAATGAGACCAGTTGCCATCTGGGGCAGTCCCACAGACCCTTGCATTCCCTGGACGCAATATTTTAACTCCTGCAGGCAGCAGAGGTCCGCCTGCAATTGACTTCTGAGCAATGCCTGCCCTATGCTAGCCAAAGTTTTTTGTCTGTGTGGGTTGGGAGATGGGGGGGCGAGGGGGGGG
>NW_006463014.1:0-236 GCF_000325575.1 Pteropus alecto | reverse complement strand
AATGTCTTGAGAGACCAAAGAATGTTCCCTAGTGACCTAAAGGAATGGAGAAAATAGGCCTCTTTTGTCTTTGTCTTTCCACGTATGGGAGGCAGATTTTGAAATTAATTTTGTTTCACAAGCAAAAATAGCAAAAGGCAAGAAAATTGCATTGTTCTTGTCTTGACAGAATTGAATATTTATTATGCATTTGAAATTTAGTTGTCGTAACTAAAATATAGACCTGGGCCTGGTTT
>NW_006463013.1:0-236 GCF_000325575.1 Pteropus alecto | reverse complement strand
TAGAGTGTGTCAGGGGCCTGGGCCTATGGGAGCCATCCTGGTGACAGAGTGGGTGAAAAGCCTGTTTCTCTGGGTATCATCCTTGCACTGGGCCTGGCTGCAAACCTGGGTTTGCAGGGGACTTCTAGGAGTCTAGGGTCACAGAAGTCATCTGGGGCCATGAGAGCTGGTCAGTGCTGGTGTGAACTAGGTGTCTGGTGCCACCAGAGCTGGACTTTTTGGAGTAGATCAGGAGC
>NW_006463012.1:0-236 GCF_000325575.1 Pteropus alecto | reverse complement strand
GGCAACATTCTGTGAGTGTAGAATCCAGATTCAAACGGAACTGTGGATAGATAAGTGCTTCAGATATCGTAAAGTGACATTCAGATGTCAGCGATTTTGTTATTTTTGCCAATGTGGGCACATCAACAGACTCCATTCTACAACAGGCTGACTTGTCCAGTATCTAAGCATTAAAATTAGATATCTTGCACTGCCCTGCCCACCCTCATCTGCCTCGATATTTTTCTCGGATTCTA
>NW_006463011.1:0-236 GCF_000325575.1 Pteropus alecto | reverse complement strand
GCAACTTTATTAATTCTTTATTATGAGACATTAAGTTACTTAATATCTTTGAGCTCAGTTTCCTCATTTGTGAAATGGTGAAAATACATCCTTCTTTAAAACAGTGCCATGAAGATTAACAGGCTAATCAGTACAGATTACCAATTTTGGTGCCAGACATATAGTAATAGACCCTGTCAAATGATAGCTGTTATTATTATGGTGGTTATATATTATAACCATAATATAATATAAAT
>NW_006463010.1:0-236 GCF_000325575.1 Pteropus alecto | reverse complement strand
CCCCAGTTGTAGGGAGGTGGACTGGAGAAATAAAGAAGCTGCCTCTTGCAGCCAAAGCTCCCTACAGGAGGGGGGATAGGAGAGATGGTGCTGTGGGTTCCCTGAACATCCCTGCTTGGGAGAGCTGAGAGCTCCACGCGGCCAGTTGCAGTGCCCAGGCACCAGGACAGAAAGCAGAGGAGTGGGGACAGCAGGGAAGCCGGGACAGCAGAGAAATAACAGTTGATTATTACCAG
>NW_006463009.1:0-236 GCF_000325575.1 Pteropus alecto | reverse complement strand
TCAGAGCCAGTGTGTTTTTGGAAAATTTTTCCTTTTATTTTTTTCTCTAGGAAGATGAATGAGAATATCCTGTTTTTGTTTTTGAATGGAATTTTCAGTGTGTTACACGCGTGTGCATCGTGCGTGTGTGTGTGTAAACATACCTGTGTGTGTTCATGTTCTGAGCTACGGGGTGATAGAACACGCGCAATAATGACTACAGAAAAACGGACTCGCCCTGTCCTGACCAAAAAGTA
>NW_006463008.1:0-236 GCF_000325575.1 Pteropus alecto | reverse complement strand
GACACAGGAAAATGGAAGCTAGCAGTAGAACCTAAACATTCTGACTCCTTGACAATTGCTTTTCCCATTAAAGATGCAAAGTAGGATCCAGAGATTGAAGAAAGGAATGGTGTATTGTAAATTTAAATTAAATTGAAAAATTTATTACTTAATTATACATGTTAATTTTAGATAAATTAGAAGATATATAAACACCCAGAAAAATAATAGAGCACTCCCATAATTTCATGACCTAC
>NW_006463007.1:0-236 GCF_000325575.1 Pteropus alecto | reverse complement strand
GAGAGTACGCTCTTAGCAATTTACAGAGTGCTAATCTTTTTGTTGTTGTTTTATATTCTTTTTATTACTCATCTTATAAATTTATACCAAATGGTTCAGGCACTGGAATTCCCTCATGCATCCATATTTAATGCTGGCCCACCCTTGCCACCTAGATCAATCATCATAAGTGAGGTCTCCCATGGAGCAGGGAGGCCGTGGAAGGATTGTGCTGCAAGGGAGAAAGTTGATGGGAG
>NW_006463006.1:0-236 GCF_000325575.1 Pteropus alecto | reverse complement strand
CTAGGGCAAATCCCACTCAGTGGGGTCAGCTCCCATATAGCAACTCTTACTCTGTGGGTACAGTCAATTCTCACAAATAGTTAGCCTGAGCATTAATCCCATCCACTGATGTGCTAACAATAACAAAAGGCTTGGAAACAACAGAAGATGACACATAACACACTCAAAGATCAAGTCCAGAAGCCCCAGCAAAGGGGATCAGGGAGAGTGTGCTACTGGGCCACATAGGACATCTT
>NW_006463005.1:0-236 GCF_000325575.1 Pteropus alecto | reverse complement strand
GCTGGGGTCGAGTCGGAGCCGCCACTCGGCAAGGCTGGCTGTCGTTGGTGAGGACACGGAGGGGGACACGTCGCCATGGCGCCACCGCGGTCAAATCTGGCAGTTCAGGGACGAAGGTTCTTTTTCACCATCCCGGGGGCTGTGCCCGAGCCAGCGGAGTGTCTGCCGGGCGCGGGCTGGAGTCTGTCCCTCCGTGAGGCGCGGTAGGCCAGCCACGCAGGCTCTTGGACCAGAGC
>NW_006463004.1:0-235 GCF_000325575.1 Pteropus alecto | reverse complement strand
GGTTTTGGTCTATCAGTATTATGAGATATCTATTTCAAAGCTACCTTCTCTGTTGTAATCTCTACTCAAATTACGTATGTGGATATTATGTACACACACACAGATCTGCATATATATATATATGCATGTGTGTAGCTTGCTAGATCAGTTTTTCGTTACATTGAAAGTTTGCTGGGGTACAGAATATTAGCAAATTTAAGATGATCGCATGCACAATTTTAATATTGTGAACATA
>NW_006463003.1:0-236 GCF_000325575.1 Pteropus alecto | reverse complement strand
CAGCCACACTGAAATATCAGTATGCTTAATATGGATATATGAAATATAATCATAAAAGTCTATGTTTTCTTTTCTACTATCTCCCGTATTCTGCTGATCTGAGATAGTCTTTTCTTCTGCAGTCATATGAGAGCACAGGAAATCCCATGAGTTCTTAAAAACGTGGTTCTACTTAATAAAAAGTACTATGATCATCATAACTTTTAAAAATAAAAGATTCTCTAATTCAATATATC
>NW_006463002.1:0-236 GCF_000325575.1 Pteropus alecto | reverse complement strand
TGTTCCAGAAGACCGATGTGGCTGAAACGGATGGAGGGAGAGCGAGACAAAGGGAGCGTAAGTCAGGCTCTGACCTTGCGGGGTCCAGACAGGACAATGGAAAGCTGGGGACTTCGGAGCCAGCCATCGATCGACACGATCCCACTGGTAGAAAGATCCCTTTGACTGCTGTGTACAACACAGATTTTTACGGTTGTGCAGACGGGAAGACCAATGAGGGGACTGTTGTACTAGTT
>NW_006463001.1:0-236 GCF_000325575.1 Pteropus alecto | reverse complement strand
CTCTAACCCACTCCTGATGGACTCGGGCTAGACCTGCTGAAGACCACGGTATTCTAGAATATTCCACGGGCCAAGGCACACTGACTAACTGGACTCCGAGGTTAATTCTGTAAAGCACCAGAAATCGGTTACCTTTGAAATCCGGCTGGGGTGATAGTGGGGACGTTTATAAGGAAAGCCAACGTTCTTTTAAGCGCTGTCATGATCTCGAATCAAAATCCAGTATAGTAGTCTTT
>NW_006463000.1:0-236 GCF_000325575.1 Pteropus alecto | reverse complement strand
AGAAAGAAGAGAACCAGATCTTTGGCCGGCATGACAGGGCGTCTACTGACTGTGTTAAATTTTTCATCCATGCGATTGGGAAGAGGACGAAAAGGATCGTCAAATGCGGGGAACTTCACAAAGAAGGGCACAAACTCTGCGTCTTTGCTTTCAAAGGAGAAACCATCAAGGACGCTGTGTGCAAGGACGGCAGATTCCTTTCCCTTCTGGAGAATGATTATTGGAAACTCATTGAA
>NW_006462999.1:0-236 GCF_000325575.1 Pteropus alecto | reverse complement strand
CCACATTTGGGCTATTGTGAATCACACCGCATGACTTGGGGGTGCAGATACCTCTTCATGTACATCCTTTGGGTATATACCCAAAAGTGGGGGTGCTGCTCATATGGTAGTTGTATTTGTGATCTCTTGAGGGACCTCCATACTGTTCGCCACAGTGGCTGCACCGATTTGCAGTTGCACCCACAGTGCACGAGGGCTCCTTTTTCTCCACATCCTTGCCAGCGCTTGTGACCTCT
>NW_006462998.1:0-236 GCF_000325575.1 Pteropus alecto | reverse complement strand
CCACTAGGGGGCACTCATGCTCCTTCTTGATCTTCCGTGGACCTTTTCCATCATGAGACAAATAAATGCAAACGTTTTTACTGAGGCAACCCCCAGCCCTCAATTACTCTTTAGATTTGCTTAGGGAGCAAAGCTCCTGGGACAGATATTGGGGTCCCCAGGGCAGAACCTCACATTGGAGCATGTGACAGCATGGACTGGTGACCTAAGACCAACCCCAGGGCCCAAGTCATTAG
>NW_006462997.1:0-236 GCF_000325575.1 Pteropus alecto | reverse complement strand
TCCTCGGCAGGCACGGGCTAGAAGCAATTTTAATCTTCTGCTTTTCCCTGAAAGAACATAGAAGAAAATTTTTAAAAGAAAATAACAATATTTTAAAAACAAGGCCTTTTTAAATGTAAATATTTTTAAAGGCATTATATCTTTAATTTCTAATAGACTGAAATGCAGTAAAGAGCCTAGGATTCTGAAGAGAGTGGAAAGCAAGCTTTTCACGTCTTATATTTTTGTATAATTGA
>NW_006462996.1:0-236 GCF_000325575.1 Pteropus alecto | reverse complement strand
TGCTGGGTAATTTCTCCAACATTCCTTGCCCTCCTGAAAGGCACCGGTGTGCACCCAATCGCATCAGCGGACCCATCACACGAGGTGACAGACAAGTGCCAGTCGTACTTGCTCATGCCAGTTGTCTTTAGCATTGGTAGCACATTAAACTCACGTGGACGACTTCGTAAACTAGGGAAGCTGGGTCCAAGCCCAGACCAGTGAAAGCGATTCTCTAAGAACAGAGCATCAGTATT
>NW_006462995.1:0-236 GCF_000325575.1 Pteropus alecto | reverse complement strand
ACACTGACAGCATGTGGGCTCCAGGAAACCCCAAAAGGCTGGGCAGGGCAGGGATGGGGACCCCTTCAGTTTGGCAGATGACAAAGGCGGAGACCAATGGGACCTCACCCGCAGCCACACAGCACAAGTCTGTCCTTCCCTGTGTGGGGCTCTGACATATAGTATTAAACAAGTGTTTCTGGGCCCCTGCGACACATCCCAGAATACCTACAATCATGAGATCAGGTCCTGACCCA
>NW_006462994.1:0-236 GCF_000325575.1 Pteropus alecto | reverse complement strand
GGTTGTTAAATAGGAAAGGTTTACAGTCATATCTGGTTTTTTTTTTTTTTTAATCAATTGTGTCTGCAGTAAGAAAGGAGGTTTGTGGGACAGCTATAAGGAAATGATTGCAATAAACTGGATACTCGATGATTTGAAACTAAACCAACAGAGTCAGGAAATGTAGAGATGAGTCCAGTGCTTGGCACAGAGTAAGCAATCAATAGAAGTTATGATGAAGATTCATGGTGATAATG
>NW_006462993.1:0-236 GCF_000325575.1 Pteropus alecto | reverse complement strand
CCAAGGGACAAAAAACTTTGGGAAAATATCCAAGGAACAAAAAAGGGATGTAATGTTTCTCTATTTCACTCAGCTGGTAAAATGATACCACCAGTAAACAGAGATATGGTATCATTTTACCAATTTGAATGAAGTACAGAAATAGTATCTCCCTTTTTCCTCTTGGAGAGAGATAGATATCTATAGAAAGTTATATAACTTAAGCACTAAGAACATCTCTACACATGTATATTTGA
>NW_006462992.1:0-236 GCF_000325575.1 Pteropus alecto | reverse complement strand
CCTTCCCTCCATATCTCCAAATCGGAATCTGCATTGGCCTAGTGAACTCTGTTCACTCCACTCTAGTGACTCCTTCGGTCACTGGTCTCGGTTTGTGTCGTGTAATTTCCCATGCAGCTCCAGGTCCAGTGCAGGCAGCAACCAACAGCAGATTGCACTGTAGCTCCCCAGGCCAGTCATAGGCAACAGCTGACATTGCCCTGCAGTCTGATGGCTGGCTTCAGACCACAACAGAA
>NW_006462991.1:0-236 GCF_000325575.1 Pteropus alecto | reverse complement strand
TTTCATCCACCTTCTCCCAGAAACACAACATCTTCACCTTGCTATACAGGACAATCTCAGCCCTGTGTTGGCCTCTGTCCTCCGCTCTGGCCTCGCCTGACCCACCAAATCTCCCCGCCACACTCTGCAAAGACCAGGACTACAGGACTCACCCGGTAGCAACAGAAACGTGGCAGATGTTTGGACCTTTCTGTCTTTCCCCTTTCCCCCTCTCATAAGCCTTAGCTAGAGGAAGG
>NW_006462990.1:0-236 GCF_000325575.1 Pteropus alecto | reverse complement strand
TGACACGGCCACGCTGGGACCGGCAGCCTCTGCGCCCATCCTGCAGATGGACCGTGACGTGATGCCTGTTATTAGCCACTTTGTAGTAGCTGGTCCGTTGTTTGCCGCTAGTCGCACCCTGAAAGATACAAGCCCCCCTTAGAATGCAATGGGGGGGGCACGGCATCTCTTCTTCATTTATCTCCATATTTCCGACACCTTGAGGTGGCTCTGGCATAGAAAGGGAATTCGAGGCG
>NW_006462989.1:0-236 GCF_000325575.1 Pteropus alecto | reverse complement strand
TTTAGCTCTTTGAGAAAGGAAGCCTTTAATTCAGAATGACCTCCCCCCCCCGCCCCCGCCGCCACACATCCGTGGGAGGTGTCATCCAGAGAGCTGTTTAAGTCTTTGCGGTTCTCCTCGCCGCAGGCCGTGCTGCACCGCGTGAGTGAGGTCTGAGTGGTTCCTCTTTTGTGCACACGGAGACGGCGCAGGTAGAAGAGCGCCCGGAGGAGGCGCCCCGTCCTCCCCCCCACCGC
>NW_006462988.1:0-236 GCF_000325575.1 Pteropus alecto | reverse complement strand
TTAGGGTAAGTGGTTATATTTAGGATTAGTGTTAGAATTGGGCTTAGGGTTAGGGCTAGTTTTACAGTTAGGGTTAAGGTTAGGTATAGGTTAGGAATAGGTTTGATTATGGTTAGGGGTAGGATTAGTGTAAGAGTTTAGAGTTAGGTTCAGTATTAGGGTTATGGTTAGGGTTAAGTTAGTGTAATGGTTAGCCTAAGTTTTAGGTTAGGGTTAGGGTTAGGGTTAGTGTTAGG
>NW_006462987.1:0-236 GCF_000325575.1 Pteropus alecto | reverse complement strand
GGGTGGCTTCCCGCTCGGCGTGGAAACAGCCCGTTTGCAGTGTTTTTGCATCTCGGCGAACAGTCTGTGCGTGACACGCACGCCGTCCGCACTCACAGAACATGCCACGCGTGCGCTTCCGAGTCCCCGGCTTGGACGAAGCCCGCGCCGTCCACAACGGACGGGCAGCTGCCTGGTGCTCCGCGCGCGTGTCCGCCTCGCGTCGGGAAGGACGCCGCCCGCCCCGGCTCCACGTC
>NW_006462986.1:0-236 GCF_000325575.1 Pteropus alecto | reverse complement strand
AGCCGTAAGGAAGGCGTGCGTGCGTGCGTGCGTGCGTGCGCGCGTGCGTGCGTGCGTGCGTTGGCGGAAGGAGTGTGTATGACTCGTACCTCTCTCATCTTGGTCCTCTTCCACACAATAATGATGATTATCTCCTGAGGACCTACAGGTTATCTAATTCAGCGGTCTCCAACCTTTTTAGCACCAGGAACCGGGGCTCCCATGAAAATCTAATGCCTGATGATCTGAGGTGGAGC
>NW_006462985.1:0-236 GCF_000325575.1 Pteropus alecto | reverse complement strand
AAACCTAACACTATCACTAACCCTAATCCTGACCCCAATCCGAAAACTAAAGCTAATTCTATCCCTTAATATAACCTAACCGTAAATATTACACTACCGATAATCCAAAAGGTAACTCCATACTGTAAACCTAATCCTAACCCTAAATTTAACTCAAAAACTAATCCTAAACATAACTTTAACCCTAAGAACAACCCTAACTTAAACCTAACCCGAACCCTAATAGTAATCCTAAC
>NW_006462984.1:0-236 GCF_000325575.1 Pteropus alecto | reverse complement strand
AGGATTAGCTTTAGTTTTAGGGTTAGAGTCAGGGTTAGGGTTATTTATAGCATTATGGTTAGTGTTAGAGTTAGTTTTAGAGTTAAAATTAAAGTTACGGTTAGCTTTAGCATCAGGGGTTAAGGTTAGGGTTATTTGTTGTTTAAAATTATGTTAGGTTTAGGAATAGGATTAGGGTTAGAGTTCGGGTTAGTGTTAGCATAAGAGGTTAGAGTTAGGATTAGAGTTAATGTTAG
>NW_006462983.1:0-236 GCF_000325575.1 Pteropus alecto | reverse complement strand
AAGAAAACTTAAAAGCAGCAAAGATTCATGACTCTACTAAGCTCTCATCATAGTTTGGGGGTAGTTCTGAATTTCTACTTTACATCTTAGACTCTAAAGACTGCTTCATCTCTGCAACTTCCAGTATCTCTTAGAAATATCCGAACCTAAATCCTCTAATTAATCACAGTTCAACAACTTTCCAGTTTCTTAGCAGGCATCTTAAAGTGATATTAAGATAATGGGCTTTGATTCCA
>NW_006462982.1:0-236 GCF_000325575.1 Pteropus alecto | reverse complement strand
AGTATTGGTGACCTTGGCAGTGAAAGGAAGAACTTAAAAGCAAACCGATCAAATGGAAATGAGCTCTTGAGTGAGACTAAAAACATGACCGGCTTAATCATAAACAGCTGACTTCTGTGTTGTGTTTCTTGCCGATTATAATTTATAAATTCTCTTATTTATTATTCCATTAGACTCTCACTTAATCCCAAACTATGCATGCATAAACATAATACTGTTATTTCAGGGAATTATAG
>NW_006462981.1:0-236 GCF_000325575.1 Pteropus alecto | reverse complement strand
CTGGTCGCACACCGGTTCCTCCGTGAGACCCGCTCCTTTTTAATCTGCATTGATGCCCATGTGCAGAACAGTTGGCCTTCCCTTTATCGAGCCCAAGAGCAAACTATAAACTCTAAATAAATTAAAACATACAGGAGTTTCCTGAATGAGAAAGGTTTTTCCAGTTTTATGAGAAACAATAGACACACGTGCCATGTAAGTGTGAGGCGCACGGCACGCGGTCTGGTTCACACGTG
>NW_006462980.1:0-236 GCF_000325575.1 Pteropus alecto | reverse complement strand
ACCACACACACATTTATGTCAATCACCTCTACCTATTGTATTTAAATGAGCTCAGATAAAATACCTTGATGACCCATACCATATATATTATAAGAGACTGTAAGAAATTTATTGATATAGCAGAGTGATGGAGAGGATAGGCTAAGATTTTAAACCCAGAAATTTGGGAAACTTGCTTTCTTATACAATAATATTTTAAATATTGATATTGGATACATCTTGAAAACAAAAAAAAA
>NW_006462979.1:0-236 GCF_000325575.1 Pteropus alecto | reverse complement strand
TTTTCTGGGAAACAATAGAGAGTGATGGAGTCTGTGTCAAATTGGAGAGTATCTTTGTCTCGAGGGGCCAGCACCTACTGAGGCAAGTAGGGTTAACTCTTGGTGTGTGAAAATGGTGGTAGCCAGTAGCTCTAGAGCTTCTGAATTTTTCAAAAGAAGCTAGAAATTAGGATTTGCATGTGAAATCTTCTAATCATTAATCTTTGAAATATTCCTTCCATTTTTATAACCATGAC
>NW_006462978.1:0-236 GCF_000325575.1 Pteropus alecto | reverse complement strand
TCAAGCATCCAGCAAACCTCATACTACTTTAAACATCCCAACTGTGACTTGCTACCCCTGGAGACTAAAGTTTTACTTAGTTCCCTTTGCAATGGCAGCAGATTTTAGTTCTTAAGGCAGGGAGCAGCCAGATTTTAAAAGCCAGTTTAAGATGATACAATTAAGTTCTCATCTAATCTAGGAGGAAACTGATCCAGATACGTTAATTCAGACCCGATGGGTGAATGACAAATACA
>NW_006462977.1:0-236 GCF_000325575.1 Pteropus alecto | reverse complement strand
TACTTAATCTCTCTCTAGTTTCCTCATTGTAAAATGAGTTTAATAACAGCACTTACCTTAAAACATTATTAAAAGGATAATATAACATCATCCACGTCAGTATCGGCACGATGCACACTGGTATATAAGACTTCAACTCTTTTTTTTTTTAACAGGCCTCTCTACCATTGAAGCATTCTAGCTTAGATTCTCTAATGCACGTTTCTTCTCATACTTCTTTTTCCACTCTTCCTTGA
>NW_006462976.1:0-236 GCF_000325575.1 Pteropus alecto | reverse complement strand
ACACGCACACACCCAGACACGTGCACACCCACACATTCATCCACACATGCGCACACGCACGCACACACCCACACACGTGTGCACACATGCATGCACACACGTGCACACGCATGCGCACACATGTGTGTGCGCGTGTGCGTGAGAGCGTGCACACCTACACGCATGCACACGCCCACATTCATCCACACATGTGTGCACCCATGTACACACGTGTGTGCACGCACACGTGTGCACAC
>NW_006462975.1:0-236 GCF_000325575.1 Pteropus alecto | reverse complement strand
GTGTGTGTGTGTCTGTGTGTGTGTGTGTCTGTGTGAGAGAGTGTGTGTGTGAGTGTCTCTGTGTGTGTGTGAGAAAGTGTGTGTGTGTCTCTGTGTGTGTGAGTGTGTGTCTCTGTGTGAGTGTGTGTGTCTCTGTGTGAGTGTGTGTGTGAGAGTGTGTGTGTCTCTGTGTGTGTGTATGAGTGTGTCTCTGTGAGTGTGAGTGTGTGTCTGTGTGTGTGTGTCTGTGTGTGTGT
>NW_006462974.1:0-236 GCF_000325575.1 Pteropus alecto | reverse complement strand
TGTAAAATTTAAGGTAATGGTTAGAAATAGGGTTATGATAAGCTTTAGTTTTATGGTTATGTTCAAGGTTAGGGTTACTGTTAGGGTTAGGTTTAGGGTTAGAGAGAGATTTAGAATTAAATTTAGGTTTAGGTTGAGGTTTAATTTAAAGGGTTAGGGTCAGGATTATTGCCAGTTTAAAATTTATGTATAGGGTTACAGTTAGGGTTAAGTTTAGAATTAGGGATAAGATTAAC
>NW_006462973.1:0-236 GCF_000325575.1 Pteropus alecto | reverse complement strand
GTACTTGCATGTATATACACATATGCTTGCATGTTCATATGTATATACATATATACCTGTGTATATACACATAGGTACGTATATATTTACAAGTGTATCCATATACATAAACATGTATATGTATATATGTACATACATATGGATTCTGTTACACAGGTTTATGTATAAATTTATGTATGTGTACAAACTTGTGTAGATACATGCATGTGTGTATATACATGTGTGTATACGTAAAT
>NW_006462972.1:0-236 GCF_000325575.1 Pteropus alecto | reverse complement strand
AGCGCTGTCTTCCACGACAGCATGGACATGGGCGTGGTAGGCACCACGGCGGGCACACTCTGGTATGTCAGCTGGGCTGAGGGCACCAGCACCTGCCTCATCACCAGGAGCAAGGTGAACGAGGTGGTTTTCAGCCTCAGTGAGTCCCACTGTGCCACGTGCGGAGATGACGGAAATATGAGGGTGGGTTCCTTGGCCAGCATGGAACTGGTGATCTAGTTCCAGGTGCTGAACCA
>NW_006462971.1:0-236 GCF_000325575.1 Pteropus alecto | reverse complement strand
TGAGAGATTTTAAGAAAGTTCACAGAATGAGTCAAAACAGTCCATTTGTATGGAAAAGCCACTGGAAGAGTCTTGGGTGGGCCCACAGTTTGGTGTGGCTTGGTCTCAGGAAATCACCAGGATGGGGTGCCCAGTGTTAGCCGGGTTGATAGAGACTCAGATATGGGTCTGCATCCTGCATCCATGCCAGGAGTGGGGAGAGCTAAGTGAAGGAACAGTGGCCTCTGCCAGAACTT
>NW_006462970.1:0-236 GCF_000325575.1 Pteropus alecto | reverse complement strand
TCACCATTACATAGAAAGTGAATCCTGTGGTTCACGTCAGTGCTCGCCACGCTGTTCTGTCCACCATTACACAGAAACGGGCTTGGGGGAGAGAGGGCAGTTTCAGGAATAACTCCTCCAACCGAAACAAGGCTGGATGCACAGCAGCAGGCAAGTCGCAGCAGGATGTGAGGTGTGTGCAGCAGGTGTCCTTGGACTCGAAGCCACTGTCCCCCCAACGCTGCTTGCTGATCACA
>NW_006462969.1:0-236 GCF_000325575.1 Pteropus alecto | reverse complement strand
CACATTCTTCCCTCTCCCGGCCTCTGGAGGTTCCCGGCCAGGCTCGGCGTTCCTCGGCCTGCAGATGCCTCGCTCGGTCCTGCCCTGGCTGTCACGTGGCCTTTTCCCCGTGCCTGTGTCTGCATCTCCTCTCACTAAGAGGACATCTTAGATTTAGGACTCGTCTGCTCCAGCGCGACCTCATCTTAACTATTGATGTCAGCGACAACCCCATCTCCAAACAAGGCCACGTCGTT
>NW_006462968.1:0-236 GCF_000325575.1 Pteropus alecto | reverse complement strand
AAAAACACTGGGAATAACTCACTCCACTCCATAGTGACAGATCTGTCTAGGCTGGAGAGCTCCATTTGGCAGATGTAGACATCTCCTTGATGAAAGACCATTTCCATCTTCACCAGGATTTGGAAGATTCAGTCTCCATTATGAATCAGGTTGGTGGAAACAACCCCAGCTGTTTCCTCCTGTCCATTCAGAAACCAGTGGACTTGAATTTGCCTTGATAAAAATCTGTCACATAG
>NW_006462967.1:0-236 GCF_000325575.1 Pteropus alecto | reverse complement strand
TACACGGAATAGCTGATTTATTTCTCACGAGCCTCCGATAAGGTGAGGACCACTTTAAATCTTTTTTTTTTTTACAGATGCTGAGAGCGTGTAATTTTCCCAAAGTCACACAGCTAATAAGGGGAGGAGCTGGGACACAAGCCCACAAAGTCTGGCTCCAAAGAAAACACTGTTAATTACCATACTATAAAACAAGGAACAAGGCTGCAGGAAAGGGGTAGTTTTTCTGCCCTGCT
>NW_006462966.1:0-236 GCF_000325575.1 Pteropus alecto | reverse complement strand
CTGGGATAATATGGAAATTGTGCTCTGAGATATTATTGTTAGGGGCTCTGCCCTGGCACGCTGCTCTAACTCAGGTGTCCCAAACTTGATCCCCAACTCCTTATGTAAGGCCAGTGCTTACCCAGCTTGAAGTTGGGCAGACCAGGCGATGTTTGTTGGATCCTAGGAGGTTAGGTGCTAGATTCAAGCTCATAAACTTCTGAGGACGGGGGTGGGAAAGGCGGCCCCATATAAAA
>NW_006462965.1:0-236 GCF_000325575.1 Pteropus alecto | reverse complement strand
GTGGCGTGTGCGTGTTGGGTGGGTGGGTGGAGCACCAGAGGGGAGAGCACTTTGGCCCCAGCATTTCCAGGAGATTTTTTCTCTTTGGACTCACATATTTCATAGGTCCATCCCAGAACAAGCCCAAATGAGTGCCACCTAGGTGTCTTCACCACTTATACCGTGGAGTGAGTGGAAGAAAGGACAGCTTGGAATAGGGGTCTGTTTATTGCCAGAAGTAGAGTAAATGTATTCTG
>NW_006462964.1:0-236 GCF_000325575.1 Pteropus alecto | reverse complement strand
CCTCCAAAGACCAAAGAGCTAATGATCCAGTTGGACCACAGAGAACCATTTGAAATGGAGATTTCGTATGACTTGACTATTGAAAAAATCTCCATTTTGATTTACCTTGATTCCTAAGCACGCGTTGAATGCTTCCCTTGAAGGAGACACTGGGTAGTAAGCAGAGATGGCCTGAAGCAGGCCCAGCCCTCCTGGGGCCCCTGGTGTGTCTGGTGGCTGAGCAGCTACAGTGTTGG
>NW_006462963.1:0-236 GCF_000325575.1 Pteropus alecto | reverse complement strand
CCCCACTCTCCCTCCTGCCCCAACCCCCACTTCTCTGAGTCTCCGGGGACCCCTCTCTTCCCCCACATTCACTCTAGTGCCCTGTGCATCCCTTCTTTGCCCCCAGACTTCAACCCAGCAATGGCCTGTCTTCCTTCGAAGTCAGAGGCTGCTTTCCAGCCTTCCTGGCCAGAGGTTGGGATTACCCCCATAAACATGATCGATCGACGGATTAAATTTCCCCGTAATCGGGGAGA
>NW_006462962.1:0-236 GCF_000325575.1 Pteropus alecto | reverse complement strand
CTCCAGATTGAGTGGAGAGCCACCCAACAACCCGCAGGAGCCAGGGGTCAAAGGGAACACAGACCTAAATGACACAACGGGCAACGATCAGAAGGGAGGTGGTGTCACAGAGGGTGGGGACAGAAAACAGAGAGGACCAGATGCCTGCCTCCCCTCTGCCCCGCCACGCTGTCAGTCCTGTGAAGCTACTTGCTCCTCTTTGACCCCAGAACCTTCCCTGGGGGAGGAGGAGGAGC
>NW_006462961.1:0-236 GCF_000325575.1 Pteropus alecto | reverse complement strand
TGAGAGATTTTAAGAAAGTTCACAGAATGAGTCAAGACAGTCCATTTGTATGGAAAAGCCACTGCAAGAGGCTTGGGTGGGCCCACAGTTTGGTGTGGCATGGTCTCAGGAAATCACCAGGATGGGGCGCCTAGTGTTAGCCGGGTTGATAGATACTCAGATATGGGTCTGCATCCTGCATCCGTGCCAGGAGTGGGGAGGGCTAAGTGAAGGAACAGTGGCCTCTGCCAGAACTT
>NW_006462960.1:0-236 GCF_000325575.1 Pteropus alecto | reverse complement strand
TGTGGAGACAAGAGGGGAACCCCACTCCCAACCAGGCTTAAACCTAGTAAATACTCAACTGAATTGAAATGAAGTAAATTATCTTCCTTTAATTCCTTCACTGTGGGGCGAGTGTGGTTCAGGGGGTGGGGGAAAAGCAGGTTAGATTGTTGGTTGAAGGAAAGGGACATTGAATGTGCCGGGGAGAAAATTTCACAGAAATCAGGGGGACATGGAATCAAGGAGAGCAGTATCCA
>NW_006462959.1:0-236 GCF_000325575.1 Pteropus alecto | reverse complement strand
AGCTGTCCTGTCTGACTTAGGGGACGGAGCAGCAGCTTGCGGCTGGGCGCCGGGCAGCGCACAAATGTGACCAAACGTGGCACACTGCGCTCTGATTGGAATATTCCGGAAAGCCACTGCCACCCACGCGTAGCCAGCTGGCAGACGGCGACACAGGGAAGCGGCGAGTCGCAGGAGGACGTTCTGCTCGCTGTGTGTCCTGACTCCCGGCCTCGGACCCAGCTGTACCTCCCTCC
>NW_006462958.1:0-236 GCF_000325575.1 Pteropus alecto | reverse complement strand
GGTCGAGACAAAATGTTAATAACGTGCCATCTCCGGATCTGCTTTAGTATTCTTCTTCTTGGTGGCATCTTCTTTTTAAACCTTATATCTATATTTAATAAATAAACAGCCAAAAATTTATGGCAACTCATTGAATATTTAATATTACTCTGTGCTAAAATATTTTATGAATGATAAATTATCTTCATTCATTCTTTTGCGTATCCATTCATTATTTCATTCACTCAATAAGTACT
>NW_006462957.1:0-236 GCF_000325575.1 Pteropus alecto | reverse complement strand
TTATCACCCTTTGATCTTCTTTCTTGGATTAATTAGTATGATGATTTTTGTCCAATACTGAGTTTTGGGTGCCGCCATTTCTTCTATATTTACTTGAAATTTTTCAAACATAAGAAAAACATTTTCTCTCCTACTTTTTTTAATCTATTCATTCATTTCTGTCAAGAGGAACTCAATGGATTAAAATTTGTTGCTTTCATAATTTATTTTCATGTGCGAATGGTCCCGGACTTGGC
>NW_006462956.1:0-236 GCF_000325575.1 Pteropus alecto | reverse complement strand
CATACCACAGTGAGCACATTCCTTCTGTGGGGTTTCTTCTGTTTCTCAACTGCAGAGTGCCCTTTTTGTGATGATTTTCTTCTGCCATGTGATCATGCTAGTTGCAACTGTTTTATAATGATGGTCATCAAACTCAGTCACAACCTTTACACCTCATGTTTATTCTTCTCTTTCAAGATGAAATTATACATCCTAGGACCTGTCCTCTTTAGTAAGTAATACAAGCATTTAGTGCT
>NW_006462955.1:0-236 GCF_000325575.1 Pteropus alecto | reverse complement strand
CGGGGCCGTTGCGTGGAGGAGCCTGGACCACCTGCCTGAGTCGCCCTCCCTGTGGATTCGCAGCCGGGGCCACCCCAGGGCTCACGATCGTGCCAGCATGGCGCCAACTGCCTGCTCCCAGTGGCGGGGGGACAGGGACATGCCGGATCGCCCCACTTTCTTCCACGTAGACTGGTGGTGGGCAGAGGGCGGGGCCGTGGGGCACAGCCCCGCGGGGTGCGGGCGGTGGCGGTGGA
>NW_006462954.1:0-236 GCF_000325575.1 Pteropus alecto | reverse complement strand
GTTACTGGCTTGGTGTCGTGTCTTGAAACGTCCACTCAAACCCTGATCCAGGCAGTGGACAGGAACATGGCATAAAAACGTCTATCGACTGAGTTTTGTTCTACCTAGACGTTCTTGTTACCGAGAGCTACGTCCTCACCCAAGCTTCCGTTAGGAAAATTTAGGCCAGATTCTGCTGGCCAAGGTCTCTACTATATTTCTTGGAAATAGGAACAATGCTTGGCTGTGATTCCAAT
>NW_006462953.1:0-236 GCF_000325575.1 Pteropus alecto | reverse complement strand
CTCCGATCTCTGCAGTGTGTCTTCCAGATTTCTATACCTGCCTTTCGGAGCTGCATTTCCAAGGTCCCCGTCTTCCCACCACCTGCCAACTTACCTCCATTGCCACCCTGTTCGAGGCTTCGTTCTGTTATTAAGCCCCACCCCCTCTGGTCTCTCTCTCTGTCTCTCTCTCGAACTCTCTGTCTCTGTCTCTGCCTTTGTCTCTGTCTCCGTCTCTCTGTCTCTGTCTCTTTTTC
>NW_006462952.1:0-236 GCF_000325575.1 Pteropus alecto | reverse complement strand
TTCAAAATGACTCAGCAGAGCCAGGCCTATACCTCAGGCTCCTGATTCCAAGTCCTGTACTTTTTCTCCTGTACCCATGGCCTGTCTCCCAAATCCAGCTGGCACTGGACACGAGCACAAGTCCAGAAAACCTCTGCACTGGGAAAGGGTGGAAGCCAGATCTCCAGGATCTCTAGGGCCAGTGGGGTGGTCACTGAGCAACCTGACCTATGAGCATGGCCGCAGCTCTGCCTGTT
>NW_006462951.1:0-236 GCF_000325575.1 Pteropus alecto | reverse complement strand
AGGTTTTGGTAAACCTCTGGGACATAGATTTCTCACGCAGAGAATTTCTGTCGATGGACTCTGAGTAGGGTAATGTACTTACCCATTCACCGGTTAGTCCACCAACGTTTCTGAGCGTCTACCCCACCCATCTCAGGGACCGGGGGAGGCACCGCAGGGATAACTGTTGGCAGCGAGGGGCTGGGATTAAAAACACGCGACGACCTGTGGGGCACCGGGCGTTCAGGCCGGAAGTC
>NW_006462950.1:0-236 GCF_000325575.1 Pteropus alecto | reverse complement strand
CGGGTCAGCTGGAAAACACTTCATCCATGACTTCAAAGCAATTGTGTTCTGGCTGGTCAGGCTCAACAGGTAGCAGGGTGGCTGGGTTCAAGGTTCATAGTAACTCTAGGCGGATGTGTGGATTTTCACACAGCATTACTTGGTATCTGACCATCAGGCATTAGTTAACCAATATTGTCCCTTGTACTCCAGGAATGTTACTACTGAATGTGGTACTTGAACTGTCAGTTCTTGCC
>NW_006462949.1:0-236 GCF_000325575.1 Pteropus alecto | reverse complement strand
AGACACCAGGGACGTGTGTGCACAGAGAAATAAACCATGTGAGGACACGGTCTGCAAACCAAGGAGAGAGGCCTCAGAAAAAACTGACCCTGCCATCACCTGGATCTTGGACAGCTGGCCTCCAGAACCATGAGACGACAAATGTCAGTTGTTTAAGCCGCCCAACCCACCGTGCCCCGTTATGGTGGCCTGGGCAGACTGACATGACAGCTAAGCGTGTGTGAGCTGGGAGCTGC
>NW_006462948.1:0-236 GCF_000325575.1 Pteropus alecto | reverse complement strand
GCCTGGCGCCCAGATATTCAGTATTCTTTATATGTACTCCTGAATAATTTTCCTGCCTTCAGTCTTTCTGCCTTTAAGACTGTCTAATACAATGGCACCAGAGTACCTCTTTTCCTTCTTAAAGAATCATCATTGGTTCTCTGTTGCATATGGAGAAAGTAAAATTTCTCAGCCAGGCATTTAAAATCCTCAACAATCCGATCTCTACTCCATTCTTTTTTATTGTCTTTTTTTTT
>NW_006462947.1:0-236 GCF_000325575.1 Pteropus alecto | reverse complement strand
TCAACATATGAATTTTGAGGGGACATAATGCACTCCAGAGCACTCAGTCTGAGCAAATACAGGTGAGAGATCCCTGGGGATAGAGTCTTTCAAGAATCATTGAAAACACCCAGGTGATAAGCTATTCACCAATTTAGAACTCTCTTGCCTTTTACTCCTTCTTGGAGCCCCAACCTAGGGGTCCCTGGTGCTGAGGGCTGCAAACTAAAGGTAGCAGAATGGAAAAAGAATTAGAA
>NW_006462946.1:0-236 GCF_000325575.1 Pteropus alecto | reverse complement strand
TCTCAACCCTGCCCAGTGTTAACCTTCTCTATCTCCCATGGGTTTCAGTGGAGGTTTAGTGGGGAACCTCTCCCCACTTGACAGTAGTGAGCTGCGCTCTACTTCTGTTGGCATGGTTTCAGAGAAGTCTGGCTGAAACTGAACATTAACATTAATAAAGTACAATTTTTAATTTTCCGTAAGGACTATGCTTTTGTCGTCCTGTCTAGAAATGTCAGAACTCTTAACAGATTTAT
>NW_006462945.1:0-236 GCF_000325575.1 Pteropus alecto | reverse complement strand
CAATCAGCTCATGGGTCAATCCCTCCCACTGATATGCAAACAGGGACCAGTTCAACTACAAGAAAAGCACACAAACAACCCATATAAGGAACAAACCTGGAGCACCGGGCTCAAGTGACTAAGGAGATTGTGCCACTGGATATATACTACATAAGGCTATTTTACTAAGACCAGGCGACACAACAGCCCTACCTAATACAAAGAAACAAACACAAGAAGGCAGCCAAAATTGGGAG
>NW_006462944.1:0-236 GCF_000325575.1 Pteropus alecto | reverse complement strand
GCCGCCTGTCCCCCAAACGCTACCTTTTTAAACAGGCTAAACCATTTATCTGCCAAATTTCCGTCCTAAGCTGCATGGGCCACCAGCTCCTGATACCTGGAAAGTGTCTTTACTTTTTTTACTAAAGTGGCAAACGCACTCTGCTCACGCCCCAGACGCTCTGTCGGGAAGAGGCCGGGGTGCAGGGCTTCATTTGGCCCCGCTCTGCTCTAGGGCGTTGGCTGTTCACCCACAGT
>NW_006462943.1:0-236 GCF_000325575.1 Pteropus alecto | reverse complement strand
GGAGGCTCCGAGGGGCCGTGTGACTCATCCGCAACAGCCAGCAAAGCATTAAGGAAGAAGCTGGAGGGTGGCGGGAGCTGCCAGGCACCAGCCCTTCCTGTTCCCAATGCGAAAATTCCAAATACAGAATCGGCCCATCAGCAGGGCACACGGATAAATCACCACGACCAAGTGGAATCGAGCCTAGGAACACAACGTGGCTCGGCATCAGAATTTTTAATCAGGTAAATTAGCCT
>NW_006462942.1:0-236 GCF_000325575.1 Pteropus alecto | reverse complement strand
TATTTCAGGGGACAGGAGGTGTTTCTGAGCTAGAAAAGAATATTCTCGGTCAAGCCTCAACCCAGAAGTTTATTCTAAAAATCAACAAGCCTCTGAGCCTCGTAATAACCTTTTCCATTTTCTTTTGTTCCCAGATCCCCACGCCCCATCTGAATTCCCTTTTAAATTTTAAAAGTAGCAGAACAAAAAAAAAAATCACCTGTACTGCCCTCTTTCTAAGTAGCCGCTGTTAGTAA
>NW_006462941.1:0-236 GCF_000325575.1 Pteropus alecto | reverse complement strand
GATCTGGGGACGTCTCTCACTCTGCCATGTTTCTCTAAACTCCCTATAATCTAATTTTAGAACACTTTTGTCACCGCAAAAAGAAACTTCCACCCATTAATGAGTCACTCCCCATTCTCCTCCCACTCACCCCGGCCTTAGGTAACCATTAATCTCTATAAATTTGCCTATTCTGGAAATTTCATATGTACGGTATCATTCAATATGTGGTCTTTTGTGACTGGCTTTTTTCACTT
>NW_006462940.1:0-236 GCF_000325575.1 Pteropus alecto | reverse complement strand
CAACTTCCCAAGAGGCCCTAGGTATGGGCCAGGGGAGAGGGGTGGCAAAGTAGTTAGAATGAGTACCACGGAGGTCTGAACCACTTGTTTATGCAGATTACTTGCGCTCTCAGGACGTACATGGGCCAAGTTTTTAATTATACATATGTAAGTTTACATGTACAGTTAACTCTTGAACAATGCAGGGATTAGGAGTGCCGACCCCCACACAGTCAAAAATCTAAATATAACTTTTG
>NW_006462939.1:0-236 GCF_000325575.1 Pteropus alecto | reverse complement strand
GCTAAGTAATGCTCAAAATCACACAGTGAGTTAGATCCGGAGTCAGGATTCGAACCCACTGCCGCCGAGAGAGAAGAGACAACAATACACATGCCATATGCCATTAATTCATCTCTTTTCTGGTTTCGGGAAGGAAGAACCCATGGAGAATGGTCATGGGATGAGATAAATTTTGAAAGGTGAAATCCCACTTTATGGAATTGCAAGACAGCAGGTCGGTGCCAGGAAGAACCATT
>NW_006462938.1:0-236 GCF_000325575.1 Pteropus alecto | reverse complement strand
CGAAAGATGTGTCATCATTCCATCATCCCCATTTTGTAGGCTCAGCAAAAATACAATAGTTTGATCAAGGTCACGTGGCTATTAAGAAGTAGAGCTGGGATTTCTTTCCATGTCAGTAGACCCCCCACCCCCCCAAGCCTGGACATTTAAATTCTTTGTAAGTTTTGCTCTGATGAGATTCATGAATTCTCTTATCTGTGTTTACTGAACTATTGTAGGGACTCCTTGAATGATTC
>NW_006462937.1:0-236 GCF_000325575.1 Pteropus alecto | reverse complement strand
AAATTGGAAAGGTGACTTAAGAATGATTGCAGTTTTAGGAAAACTGATACAATTGATTGATTTGAGGATATGGTAACTTCAGACTATTTCTTCTAAGGTACTTACTGTTCGTTAACTAGGTTCGTAACAGGAAATTCTTCTTGTGAATTTTATACATTTTGTCTTCAGGATAGAGTGCTTTAAAAATCCCTATTGTTAAGACCAAACTGTCTTAGATTCCAATTAATTCTAATATC
>NW_006462936.1:0-236 GCF_000325575.1 Pteropus alecto | reverse complement strand
AGTTCCAGACATCGGGAGTCTGAAATCGGGGCACCGGCAGGGGCGGGTTCTGGCGAGGCCTGTCTTGCTCGCCGGCAGACGACTGCCTTCTCACATGTCCTCACATGTCAGAAAGCGACCAGGCTCTCTGGTGGCTCTTCTTATGAGGGTACCGATCCCATCAGACTAGGGTCCTCTCACGACCCCATCTAACCCTGATTACCTCTTTTTTAAATTTTATATTAGTTTCAGACATA
>NW_006462935.1:0-236 GCF_000325575.1 Pteropus alecto | reverse complement strand
TGAACCGCATGCCCCACACAGGGAGGGCCACCGTGCCACATGAAGCCAGGATGACCGCGGACGGCACCAGAAGGATGACCACGAGGGCGGCGAACTTCTGGCGCTCACTGGTGTTTCAGCTGCGGCCGCAGGCCAGCTGAAGCAGCGCGGGGAGCTCGCGGATGAAGTGAGCCACCTGGCAGAGCGAGCACAGCGGCTGCGCGGCCAGGAGCGGCCGTTTGCGCCGCAGAGTTAGT
>NW_006462934.1:0-234 GCF_000325575.1 Pteropus alecto | reverse complement strand
TTGTTTCAACTTCTCAATCACAGCTATCACCACAAGCTTTTTATATTTTTACATTTTCAGTCTCAGTATGCACATCTTCCTTTTTTATATTTGTCACCTTGTAGATAGCTGTTGGAGCTCCAGGCATCTTATCCGAAAAACAAAAGGAAAGAAGTACTAGTGTCAGCTACATCTTTCTTTTAAATAAAATTTAAAATTTCCCTTACATTTATTAGGCAAAAATGAGATATATGA
>NW_006462933.1:0-236 GCF_000325575.1 Pteropus alecto | reverse complement strand
CAGGATGGTTAGGGACTTCATAAGAGTTCTTTTATCATTATTTTTTTAAAATCATGTTTGCACTTGTAGCAATGTGAGAGCATTTAGTTATTCCATTTATAAAACTGTTGAGTGGGGAGTTAGAACCCCACTTTCCAGCTGTGTTTTATGGAACCCTCATTTGTAGGAAGTTAATTGGCACTCTATGGAGAAAGGGTTCCCTGGTAATAAAAGTTTGGGAAACATGGGGTTAAACC
>NW_006462932.1:0-236 GCF_000325575.1 Pteropus alecto | reverse complement strand
TGGTTCAAAGGCAAAACAGAGTGTTCGCAAACCACAGTCCCATGCTTGGGTGGATGTGCGGAGAGAGGGGGACTTTGGCTGGGTGGCACTGGGTGGCACCACGCAGAATGCAGATGGGTCACTTCACGCACAGGCGACGTCCTATGGCTTAGACCAGCAACGGGATGGTCAGATGCCAGAGGCGGCGGGAGGTGGGAGGGAGGGAGATAATTAGGAGCTGGAGCGATTCGTCCGTT
>NW_006462931.1:0-236 GCF_000325575.1 Pteropus alecto | reverse complement strand
ACTCAGTTAGTCCTCGAGGGAACCTCGCCCCTCGGTGATGGTGTGCACCCCACGGCGGAGGGAACAGGCTGCGGTGCTGGGCGGGGCACCTGGACGCTCCACCCCACTCCCAACCCGCCTGCCCGCCCTTGGTGGTCCAGAGAGCTCGCTGCGGTTCTGCCAGGGACGGCGCCTGCACGGCGGTGACGCGTGTGGGTCACCCTCATCCTCACACGTGCTGGGGCCATCGGAGCTCG
>NW_006462930.1:0-236 GCF_000325575.1 Pteropus alecto | reverse complement strand
TAGATAAATAAATAGATAAATAAAAAATAGATGGAAGATACTTAAATAGATAGAAAAATACAAACAGAAAATAGTAAATAAAAATGTATAGAGAGGTTCATCTATCATTAGGTACAATGAAAAATAATCACGGTTAAAATAGATATATAGTGGTATAGGTAGGTGTTAGGTGGATATACAGACATAGATGGATAGATGATACATTGATTATAGATGATAAATCATAGATTAATAGA
>NW_006462929.1:0-236 GCF_000325575.1 Pteropus alecto | reverse complement strand
ACCCGGCTCAGCACCGGCCATCTGTGCCCATCTGATGATGTAAATCTCGAGACAGTGAACGCAGAGCGGAGAATGTGGCCCGTCTGGAGGCCAGCGGTGGAGAGGTGTCGCGGGCACCGTGACCAGGTGTCCTCACCAGGCTGCTCGGGGTGGCCACCTCTGGCTGCCCCGTGCGCTTCATTTCAAGCCTCCCCAGCTCCTCTCCGAGCTGGCAATTGTCTTCCAATAGATATGAA
>NW_006462928.1:0-236 GCF_000325575.1 Pteropus alecto | reverse complement strand
AAAACCACAATGATATATCACCTCACATCTGTTAGTTAGAATGGCTAGCATCTTAAAGACAAGAGATAATAAGTGCTAGAAGGGATGTGGAGAAAGGTAATCCTTGTGCACTGTTGGTGGGAATATAAATTGATACGGTCATTGTAAAAAATGGTATGGAGGTTCCTGAAAAAATTAAAACTAGAACTATAGTAGTTCCCCCTATTCATTAGATATATGTTCTAAGATATTCAGTA
>NW_006462927.1:0-236 GCF_000325575.1 Pteropus alecto | reverse complement strand
GCTTCCAACCACCTGTTGTAAGGCTATATTTTAGCGATTTTAATTGGCCATCCTAGAAGAATCGGTGGCGGGATGCCATGAGCTTAGGGCAGGGATCAGAGATGTGCACATGGTGGACTATAGGGATGCCCCTGATCCAGTGCCCATATCTCCTTCCTCTTGATACTACAGTGTACATCAGTCCCACTTCCAACTGCAGGGACCCACTTGGTCCCACTGCAGGCCAGAAGTGTCCC
>NW_006462926.1:0-236 GCF_000325575.1 Pteropus alecto | reverse complement strand
GGCCACTGCACAGAGCACATGTGGCCTGCGACCCAAGGGGATCCGGATGAGGGGTCCCGACTGTGCCGCAGCCCTGATCCCGGGCCTCGGTTCGCCCCGACGTGGGGACTTCAGAGCCGAGGGTCCTCGCTCTAAGCAAAAGCGAAGCGAGTCACTGGCCTGACAGCTGGAGGACGGGGACGCGTGGTGAGGGGCAGGACCCTGGGCTCCGGGGTGCCGGTCGGCGCCCTGCCCAG
>NW_006462925.1:0-236 GCF_000325575.1 Pteropus alecto | reverse complement strand
ACCTTTCCTGCCCTTCCCTCGTGCTTCTGGATCCCTCCCTGGAACTTGACCATAATAGTTGAAATTCCAAGACTGTAAGGTAACCTTGAAGATATAAGCCATAAGCCAAGGACAGGACACCTGGAAAAACAACCGTGGGGACACTATGGAGCCCCCGTCCATGGATTGCCACCCCTGGACTTCATAACAGGAGAAAGAAATAACTTTCCCTTTGGTTTTGTCCAACACTGTTTCTG
>NW_006462924.1:0-236 GCF_000325575.1 Pteropus alecto | reverse complement strand
TACTGTGAAGAGATGCTCAATAAACGGCAGCAGTTTTTGTATAATTCAAATTATTTCTCCCAACACCATCCAGTTACTGCATAAGGGCTTTTACTTCATGGTGAGATCCCAAGGGCAGGAACTGTGTCTGATTCGTCTCTGGATCCGCTTTGCCAAACTCAGAACATGGCCCCTGGTAGGTGCGCCAGGAAATGCTGGTCATGTGAATAAGCACATGAATGAAGAAAAAATAAAAC
>NW_006462923.1:0-236 GCF_000325575.1 Pteropus alecto | reverse complement strand
CAATAACCAAATACAGCAGTTTATTGTAGGTCAGATGATATGTGATATGGAGAATAAAAAAAAAAAACAGAGAACAAGGAATAAAAAGGAGTGGGGGGGTGGGGCCACACTGAACAGGTGGCACCTGAGCAGACACCTATCTAGAGAAAGTATGAGAGTGAGCATTGGGGGAAGGAATGCCAGGAAGAGGGGACAGCACACGCAAAGACATTGGGGGGAACATATCTATTGGGTTC
>NW_006462922.1:0-236 GCF_000325575.1 Pteropus alecto | reverse complement strand
AATGAATCCGGGAGCTCATCTGTGCCCCTGTTGAGGTTTCATGTGTGATTCCAAGAGGAGGATGCTGCAGGATTCCCATTTGCTCAAAGACAAAAGCGCACATGTAGAAACAGGAAGGAGATGAAAGTCAGCTGCAGCTTGAGGACTTGGAAGGAGTGCAGAGACCATTATTCTGTGGAATGCAGCAGGCAGGCCCTCACAAAGTGGAACGATTCCAATGGGCAGCACGGAGTCAG
>NW_006462921.1:0-236 GCF_000325575.1 Pteropus alecto | reverse complement strand
AAAAAAAAACAACAACAAAAAAACCCCAGCTCCTACACATAACGGCGCTCACCATCTCCACATACACACTGCCTCAAACTTCGTGCCCTCAACTCAAATAAATATGGGGAAGAAGCTTCTCCTCAAAGCTGGGCTGCTGCAAACAGACTGCGGTAGTGGACACTCGTCCCGGCCACTGGAGCCGCTCCTGCAGCTGGGGGTGGCGGCTGGCGACCAGCTCATCACAGGAGTCTCGG
>NW_006462920.1:0-236 GCF_000325575.1 Pteropus alecto | reverse complement strand
AATATTGAGAAAAGTTGACCTAGAGAAATCTAGATTGAATAAAGGAATTAGAATAATTATGTTCAAAGCTGCCAAATATAGACTGTAAGCACTACATGCACTAATTATTGCCCAATTTTAAACAATCCTCATCAAAGTTTTCAGTAACATAGATAATACTCAAGACATGTTTTATGGTTGTGACTTATGGGAATTAGGGGGCTTGTTTCCAAGATCAGAGCTACATGAAAAAGCCC
>NW_006462919.1:0-236 GCF_000325575.1 Pteropus alecto | reverse complement strand
AAGACTTTTACCAGGGAATAGATAATAATTGCAGTGGCTGGAGGAGAATATGAAGTTAGAATAAATGTTTTTTTTTGTTTTTTGTTTTTTGTTTTTCAATTGGGGCATATTGTATCTTGCCAAAGAGAATGAATGACTCAGTAGAGAGAGAGGGATCGACACTGATGATGCAGGAGAAAGAAGGACAGCACCTGCCATGATGGCCTTGTGTGGGTTATCAGAGGGGAGAGGGTTTA
>NW_006462918.1:0-236 GCF_000325575.1 Pteropus alecto | reverse complement strand
CGGAGCCTCTCCTGGCACGTGCTCCGGGCAGAGCCGCCCCACGCGTGCATCTCGCGTTCTCCAGCTCACGCGTGCGGGTGTGTGACGGTGCAGAGCCCAGCCTTTCGGGGCTTAAGTCACGCTCCGCCAGCAAGAGGGGCATTGGGTGCCTGGCTGGTTCTCTCCTCAGGTTGCAATGTGCTGGACCCCCCACAGGGGAGGCGTGCTGGCGGCCGTGAGGGGCGGCATGGTGACGC
>NW_006462917.1:0-236 GCF_000325575.1 Pteropus alecto | reverse complement strand
GTTATATAAATGTCTAATCACCATGTTGTACATCTTAAACTAATATAATACTGTATGACGACTATAATCAAAAACGAAAAATATTGTAAAGCTGAAAAAAAAAGACAAAGGTGAAAGAGTTAGAGTAGACAGAGGGAGACTTCAAGGTGCAATGCCTTTCCTGAGAAAGGAGGTAGAAAAAGTAAGAATTGTGTTGGAAGAGTTTCAGACCAGCAAGTAGGTTTAAATCAGGTTCA
>NW_006462916.1:0-236 GCF_000325575.1 Pteropus alecto | reverse complement strand
CACATAGCCAGGGACCCGGAAGCATTTCTTCTTACATGCAGGTCAGCAGGATAAGGCGGCCACCGAGGGACAGCGATGCCTGGAACTCTTTCAAAATCATTTGGGCTGATGTAAAATTCGGGATTCTCCAGTGCACCGTTGCATATGGTGTTAGTACTTTGGGTTAACAGTGAGCATGCACTGAGCACTTCCTGAGCTTCGACTGTGCTCGATACATAAAGAAAGACTATCTAGTG
>NW_006462915.1:0-236 GCF_000325575.1 Pteropus alecto | reverse complement strand
GGCTGGGTTCCCTCGGCTGCTTTGTCTGGTGTTTTACGCCGACTAGGCCAAGGCTGCTTTGGAACTTGGTTTTCCTTTTATTTTATCGCATAGCAGCTTGCAGATCTAAAACACGTCTCCTAGTCCCATCCTCGGCAGGCCGTTGTCACTCGCTGAGAGCAGCGATGGCCTCTCCTGGTTGAGGGTAAGCCTCCCCCCACTCCCCCTGCCAAGGAACGGGAGTTACTGAAGGCAAA
>NW_006462914.1:0-236 GCF_000325575.1 Pteropus alecto | reverse complement strand
AGAGAGAGAGAGAGAGAGAGAGAGAGATGCAAACATGTGGCTATCCAGGCAGGTGGAAATGTGTAAATGGTGGCATGTGTGTGCCTGTGTGAAAATTTCTTGGATGTCTGGGTACATTTTCAGGTGTTTAATAATGTGGGCGTATTGTGTGTTTGCTAAAGTATGAATGCAAATCAGCATAAAGTGTCCTTTGTGTGTATTAGTGTCCAGATGAGTGTGAGTGTTTCATATATTTT
>NW_006462913.1:0-236 GCF_000325575.1 Pteropus alecto | reverse complement strand
GACGCCCCTTTGTAGCCAGCCCGTCCCCTCGCCCCTGACCCACCGGCGACCACTCACGCCTCCCAGAGTTTTGTTGTCCCAGCACGTTAGATAAATGTTATCACATGACACTTGGCTGCTGAGTCTGGCTTCTTTCACCAAGCGTAAGACATTACATTGTTGCATCGTTCAATATTTAGCTGGTTTTTATTCTGAGTCGTATATTCCGTCGCATGGATTAACAGACTTTCAAAAAA
>NW_006462912.1:0-236 GCF_000325575.1 Pteropus alecto | reverse complement strand
TGTTTCCATATCTTGGCTATTGTGAATAACGCTGTAATGAACATGGGAGTGTCGATACCCCTTTGAGACTCTGATTTCATTTCCTTTGGATATATACCCATCGATGAGATTGATGACAGGGTAGTTCCATTTTTAGCTTTTTGAGGAACCTCTACACTGTTTTTCCGTAGCGGCTATGTCAATTCATATTTCCACCAATAAGACACAAGCAAGAGCTAATGCTTATCTCTTGTCTT
>NW_006462911.1:0-236 GCF_000325575.1 Pteropus alecto | reverse complement strand
TCATTCCAGGGAAGCAAATATGGTTCAACATCCACAAATCAATCAATGTGGTAAACCACTCTGACGAAATGAAGGATAAAAATAATATTATCTCGATAGATACGGAAAAAATTTTGACAAGATATAACATCTATTTATGATTTTAAAATCTCAGTAAAATGGATACAGAAAAAAAATACCTCAACTTATTAAAGCTACATATGACAAACTCACAGCTAACATCTATCCAATGGTGA
>NW_006462910.1:0-236 GCF_000325575.1 Pteropus alecto | reverse complement strand
AGGGGAGGGACGGGGAAGCAGAACACACCCCCCAGTGGGACAGCTTTCCCCAGTGACTATTGAAAGTGTGGCGGGACTGCCAGAAATACATGCAAAATCAACCACATAAACTGTGAAACGCGAATCACGGTTCCGTTCTGCAGTGGCGAACAATTAGGATGTTTTGTTTTGTTTTGTTTTTCACCGAGATGAGAAAGGAAGGCTAGCAAGGAGCTCTCTGATATGACGCAGAGGGC
>NW_006462909.1:0-236 GCF_000325575.1 Pteropus alecto | reverse complement strand
CTTCTAATCATGACTTGGTCTTTCTGGTGACCAGCACCCATCCAGAAGCTATCCAGGAACCTGCTCAGAGTCACTTCATTAGAATGAAAGAAACTCATATCGCCCAGGAAATTCCAAGGGCCTCAGGAGCTTAGTGTCAGGAATCAGAGCGAGAGACCAAATATTAGAACAAAAGATGCACCTAGTGCTTTTATCTCTTAGGAAATTACAGAGTTTTAGGAGCCCAGTGTTGGGAA
>NW_006462908.1:0-236 GCF_000325575.1 Pteropus alecto | reverse complement strand
TAAGCCCTCACATGGCCTCTTTTCAACACCAAACCGCTCTAGGTGACAGCACTGTTCCTGCCCCCCACCCCAGAGGGGGAGTTCACGCACACACGCACGCGCACACACGCATACACGCGCACACACGCTCGCACGCACTCCTTAGATGGCTAACTGGAAGATGGCTGCAGGAAACCTATGTTGTCCATGCAGCTCGGGGTTGGGCCGGGAGGAGGGACCCTCCCCGAGGAGCACGG
>NW_006462907.1:0-236 GCF_000325575.1 Pteropus alecto | reverse complement strand
GTAGGTGACCAATGAGGAGAGAAAGGAATATTTCTTTGCTCTGGCACTGGATCTAATCCCTGGCTTGCAGCATGCTCTTGTCAGTTGGTGCCAGGCTTAGAGGCCCCTGTTACTAGAGGGATAACACAGTTAGTGTCATTTCTTGGTTTCCAATCTCTCCTGACAATTTATATTCAACTCCCTCATCCTCCTGTTTTGTTTTGTTTTTTTAATCTACCAACTAAATGCTTAAAAAA
>NW_006462906.1:0-236 GCF_000325575.1 Pteropus alecto | reverse complement strand
ATCAGGATGGTGCCTCTTTTCCTGGCATTTTCACATAGAACCTAAAGTACTGTTAACTAAGAAGCTAACAGAATTTAAAGTCTTGCTTGTAAAAGCATTCATCTTCTGTGAACAGAAGCTCCAGATGTGCAAATCTTATTGTTAGAGGCACAAATTCCTCAAGTGAATCTTTAAGATTGATAGTTAAAGAGGTGATTCTATTTTTTCCTATCTACTGGGGACACAGCCTTATATTA
>NW_006462905.1:0-236 GCF_000325575.1 Pteropus alecto | reverse complement strand
GTTAGTAACTGGTTTTAAATCAATTCCAAACCAGTTACTACTATCGACTATTTCATGGTCTATCTACTTAATCACTCATATGCAAGCTTTGCTGTGACTCTGGTTATGTCAACCCAAACTATCATAATTTTTTCATTTGCAAAGTGGAAATAACCCTACAACACAAGAATTAAGGATGTGAAAATCTTAAGTTTTACAGGAGAAAAAAGCCATCTCTTCAGCACATGAGCATACAT
>NW_006462904.1:0-236 GCF_000325575.1 Pteropus alecto | reverse complement strand
GGAACAGTCAAGGTGGGAGGAGTGGAGCATTCTAATGCGTGACTGGGAGGATGGTGGTACCATTGGCAAAAGTAAGGACGTTGCAAATGTGGGTCATTTTTTTTTTGAGGGGGCAAGATTACTAGTTAGTTTGGACTTTTGCGTTGGTGCTCTTGGTGAGATATTCAAAGGAAAATGCCCTATAGACAATGAAAAATGTGAGCTTGGTGTCTGCTTGTAAGATCAGGGTGAATGTT
>NW_006462903.1:0-236 GCF_000325575.1 Pteropus alecto | reverse complement strand
AAAATTGGATGCAGGGGACCATGAGGTGGTCGCAGTTGTCTGAGAGATGATAGTGTACAACACAAATAATATGATAGTGACTGGACAACTTCTATTTATGCTTGAGAACTTCTGTTTATGCTTAGAATGTAGAATGCTGCAAGAAAATGTCACTCCCATTCCTAACAATGATAAATAGCCAGATAATTTATAAAATCATAACTTTTCCTGAGCCCTCAGAAAGCTGAGGTCACAAG
>NW_006462902.1:0-236 GCF_000325575.1 Pteropus alecto | reverse complement strand
CTGTAGTATCCCTGAGTTGGGTTAGACGCCTGCCAACCTGTCACTGTGGAGAGCCTGAGGGCCTAGGTCCCAGCACTGGAGCCCACGCCATCAGAGTGATGCATGTGGCTGAAAGATGCCTGTGAGCTCTCAGCATATGGCTCCTGAGCCATACCACAGTCACCTCTTACTGCTGTCCACAGAGACCTGTCCCCTGTGGTACCCATATAGCAGCTGACAGAGGTGCTTTGGAGAGC
>NW_006462901.1:0-236 GCF_000325575.1 Pteropus alecto | reverse complement strand
CTTCACACAGACCCACTAACACTTACCCATTAATCCCACTTGAGGTCCTTGACCTATGTTAGTTCCTTCGATTACAGTTCCTGGTTCGATGGTTAACATCTCATACATTGTTATGGTTATCCAAGAAAAAAAAAAAAAAGGAAGCCTGAGGCTTTTTAAAAAGGTGAAGTGGTCGGTCCTATGCCACAGAGTGAGTGACTATGTTGGAAACAAACCCAAGACTTTGAGACCAGTGT
>NW_006462900.1:0-236 GCF_000325575.1 Pteropus alecto | reverse complement strand
TTGTAGCTATTTTGCAATTTCCTTCCTTACCTGTTGGTTTCTACGTTTTCTCTTCTGTTCTATCGCATCATATTGTCACGTTACTGTACTCAAGTCGTATTTTTAGGACATTACATTGGAATATTCCTATTTGCTAGAATAAGCTTCTTAGCGTGCACTTTCTCTTCCAGGTGCTCTCTAATAATTTATAACGCTACCTTTCACGTAAGTTTTATAAGAACTGGAGCAGCTCTCTG
>NW_006462899.1:0-236 GCF_000325575.1 Pteropus alecto | reverse complement strand
CATGAACATGTGAAGTCTTTCCATGTCTTTCTAATCTGTCTTCTTTAGTTTTTTTTTTTTAACAAAATTTTATAGTTTTCAGTGTATAAGTTTTATATTACCTTGGTAAAATTTCTTTCTAAGTACTTTATTCATTTAGATGCTACTGTAAATAAAATTGTTACTTAATTTCCTTTTTGGATAGTTTATTACTACTGTATAGAAATACAACTAATTTTTGTATATTAATCTTGTAT
>NW_006462898.1:0-236 GCF_000325575.1 Pteropus alecto | reverse complement strand
ATCAGAAAAGAAGATGGATCCTATGAAAGTCTCCACTTCATTACAAGACAGGGGATCACAGAAGCTCAGCATGTCCTCCATGTCTTGCGTCCAACTGGAGGCCAGCTGCTGGAATTCTACGCGTAGATGGTCAGCCTGGGCTTGCAAAGCCAGATGATCACAGAGGATGAGTATCTTTTATTCCCATTTTACAGAATGTCCAGTCTTATGGCTACTAAGGGGCAGAATTAACCTCC
>NW_006462897.1:0-236 GCF_000325575.1 Pteropus alecto | reverse complement strand
CAAGGGCAGATGCTAGTCAAGTATGAGGTGAGAATGGGAGTGGATGAGGGCAAAAGGGGCCCCGGGGATTGGCTGTATGGTGATGGGTGGTAAAGATTTCTCCTGAGCACAGCTGATTGATAGGGACTGCACAAATTTCAAGGCCAGCCACTAGAAAAGCAGCTTATCTCAGACAACCATGTCCCCACAAACACCTGAAATTCACCAAAATATTACATAAAAAGGCGATGGTGAAG
>NW_006462896.1:0-236 GCF_000325575.1 Pteropus alecto | reverse complement strand
TGCTGAGGGCCAGGCCTGGTTCATCACAGTGGGCTGAAACAAACTGGAAGAGGACAAGACTGGAACTCTGTCAGCCCACTGGAGTAGAGAGAGCAAGGAGTATGGAAATGAGGGAGGCCGTAAGAGTCACCAAAGGTGGAGGAGGCCATTCCAAAGCAGTGAACGCACAGCACCCACAAAGTATGGAAATATATGATAGATGGAAGTCAAGGAAACCACTGGATGGGATGGGCAAG
>NW_006462895.1:0-236 GCF_000325575.1 Pteropus alecto | reverse complement strand
ATGCGGTTGCTACGATTGTCAGAATTGATATAAGTAACGAAATTACTATCGAGGAGGCAAACAGGTTTGTCACGAGTGTTACACCCAGTGTCCAGTGTGGCATTTGGAAAGTGGTTTCTCTCATGGTTCAGTTCTCAAAGTCTTTAGTTTGGTGTTTGAGATCTTTTCCACCCATATGTGGTTCAGGGGTGAGCCCAGGAATTCAAAAACAACTTTACTGGGTCATTTTCCTGAGC
>NW_006462894.1:0-236 GCF_000325575.1 Pteropus alecto | reverse complement strand
ATGTAAAACACATATGCACACGCTTACAGGCAAACCTGGGGTCATTGAGTCAGAACAGTATCCTTACCCCAGATGAAAAAATACCCTCTCTAATTCCATGGGACTTCAGTCCAGTGAGGAAAATGAAAGGTGAACCAATGGCCTGAAAATCCATGTCACTCACCATGGTGATGGATCTGTGACAGAGGAACAGAGGGCCGTGGACAATAAATAATAGCTCAGACACTGAGGGAAGG
>NW_006462893.1:0-236 GCF_000325575.1 Pteropus alecto | reverse complement strand
CCTCCCTATTCCTCAAAATGGATAATCTCAACTGGCCTATCTTTAAATTTATCGATTCCTTCTTCTGCCACCTCAAATATTTGAGTCTCTAATAAATTTTTTATTTCAGCTATTAATTAGACTTTTTACCCACAGAATTTCTATTTATTTCTTTTAAAAAATAATTTCTATGTCATTATGGATATTCTATAAATGGTGAGCCATATTCTTGTGTAGGCCATACTTTTCTGTTTCTT
>NW_006462892.1:0-236 GCF_000325575.1 Pteropus alecto | reverse complement strand
TAATTGACCTGGGCTTTCTGACATATTTATGGGCACTCTATGCTCCTTTCATGTATGTATTCTCTTTGGATCTTCACATGAGCTCTGTGAGGTAGGAGAATCATCCCATCTTAGAAATGCAGACTGAAGCTCCGAGAAGTTAAATTAATTGCCCCAAATTACATGACTGGTAAGTGGCAGAGTGGGGCAGGAGGAGGTAATATTAAACTCAGTTCTTCTGGCTTCAGGATCATTCA
>NW_006462891.1:0-236 GCF_000325575.1 Pteropus alecto | reverse complement strand
GCCCTTTCGGCCTAAACACTCCAAAAAATATTAATGGACTTTGCAGCCGCCCATTGAGGTATTTCCGTGGGTGCTGTGCTCCATAGGTCCTTTGGAGGGCAAGCGAAGTCCGGATGCGAGAGAACGTGAAGGCAGCGCTGGAAAGAACCAGAGTCGCTGGAGCGCCTCCCTGGGGGCAAGGTGAGAGGCCCTTTCTGTGCATCTGTTATCGAAGACATCAGTGACCAGTTCCCTGC
>NW_006462890.1:0-236 GCF_000325575.1 Pteropus alecto | reverse complement strand
ATAGTTAATCCAAAAGTTATGAGAATCTAGAGAATGTTTACCAAGGACTGGGCCGAGACACATAGGTGTCTTCACTGGTTTGCTAACGCTGCAGTAACAGAGTACCACAAACTGGCACCTTAAATGAAGGAAATGTATTGTCTCATAGTTCTGGAGGTTAGAACTCTGAAATCAAGGTGTTTGTAGAGTCATTCCTTTCCGAAAACTTCGAAGGTAGGCTCTGTTCCAGAGCTTTC
>NW_006462889.1:0-236 GCF_000325575.1 Pteropus alecto | reverse complement strand
CTGGCAGTCTTCTGAAGACCTGGGCGAGGAGGAGGAAGAGAGACGAAGACAGCAGGGTCATCGTCCTGCCGGGACTTTGACGGGTGGTACGATCCAACTTAGTCTACAGAAAGAAAAGTGACGGTTAAAAAAGTGTTTTTCTGTATCATTTCACCTGTTTGCGGATACCTTTTTCTTTTTCTATTTTGTGGCGGGACCTTTTCCCTAGGAAGCAGTCCTAGGATTGTTCTTTATTC
>NW_006462888.1:0-236 GCF_000325575.1 Pteropus alecto | reverse complement strand
GAATAGAAGCTTCTAGAAACAACAGTGTCTGAGCTCCTTCCTTAATGGAAGCCCCTTAGACCATTAGTGTTTTTAGGGCCAAGATCTTTCACCTCTGAGGTTCTTAGTGGCCAGAGCCTCAGCTGCAGCTTCTCTCAATGCGTCAACGAGCTGTGCTGAAGGGACTTGTCTCCAAAGTCCCCTCATGTGCCAGAATCCCTTCATACACAGAGATATGGGATGGGATGGGGTGGGGT
>NW_006462887.1:0-236 GCF_000325575.1 Pteropus alecto | reverse complement strand
CGGCCCTGCCCTCCCGGCCTGAGGCTGCGGGCGGCCCGACACCACAGCCCGCGCCTGGGAGTGGCCGGGCCGCACCCACAGACAAACACGAGCAGAAGCTGGGGACGGGGACAGAGCGAGGCGGCTGCACCCGCGGCCTCGCCGTACAGAAAACACGCTGCGGAGGACGCCGCTGACTTTCTCCTTCTGTCCTTGGTTACGTTTTCTTTCTTTCTTTGTTTGTTTCTTTCTCTTTT
>NW_006462886.1:0-236 GCF_000325575.1 Pteropus alecto | reverse complement strand
GTTCGGTGTGGATGGCTCCGTCAGGGGGTGCGGACTCCCAGTGAGCGACAGGAGTGGCCACGGGTTCTTTCATCAGGCGGGCGATGCCCACGCTGGGCCCGAGGGCCGGGCGAAGATCTCAGAGAGGAACCGAGTCGGTGAATCGGAGCCCCTCCCAGCGTCCGCTGCCTCTGCCCCGGCTCGGCACGTAGGACGGCTGCGTGACGTCCACCCCGCAGCTGGCGATGCCCAGTTTG
>NW_006462885.1:0-236 GCF_000325575.1 Pteropus alecto | reverse complement strand
GAATGGGCACTATTCAAAAAGGATGCCCCATAAATGTTACCATGGCAAACCGGAAGAATTTACAATGTTACCCAGCATGTGGTTGGCATTGCTGTAAACAGACAAGTTAAGGGCAAGATTCTTGCCAAGAAAATTAACATAGTATTGACCATATTAAGCACTCTAAGAGCTGGGACAGCTTCCAGAAACATATGAAGGAAAATAATCAAAAAAAGAAGGAAGCCAAAGAGAAAGTT
>NW_006462884.1:0-236 GCF_000325575.1 Pteropus alecto | reverse complement strand
TAGTACTGTATCTCCTGGTTGACATGAAGTTAAAATTCTAATGAGAGACTAGATCTAGGTTTTTACGTAAACAGTGTTTTCTGAGTTGTTGAAAATAGAGCAAAACGTTTTTTCTTCAGTTACCTGTTTACAACTTCATTGTCCTAGATAGGCACACTACTATTTTACCACCTTAAACTCTTTGATATAGTCAGTGTTAATTCATTGATACAACACACAGCCATTGAGAGTTTACT
>NW_006462883.1:0-236 GCF_000325575.1 Pteropus alecto | reverse complement strand
TACTTCCTCTGACAGAAGCAGAATGGATGTTCTGGAAAAAAAAAAAAAATCAGAAATGCTAGTCCTGATTTTCTTGTAGGCTTTATTTTGCAGTTTTCTCAACTACACAGCTTCTTGAGTTTCATATCAAAGCTTGATAACATAGATAAATAAATTCTATGTTCCTAGCAAACAGCACCCTATTGTGACAGTCGCTCAGGATAGGCCCAACAGATACAGTGTGGATACTGCTCCCT
>NW_006462882.1:0-236 GCF_000325575.1 Pteropus alecto | reverse complement strand
GCCCCAAACACAGGAAAATGTGTCTTATGTCACAGAAACCCAATGCCCTCTTCATCTAAGCCTTTAGAGAATTACCGCACCCTGAATGATGCCAGCAAAGCCTTGAGAGACGGGGGTCCATTCAAGCTTAGGAAATGTCAATCAAGAGAAAGATGGGGCTCGACAAGGTTCTCAGGACGTGGTTGAAGGGTCAGTGAGAGTCTTGAGCCTTGTTGATGAAAGAACAGAATCCACAG
>NW_006462881.1:0-236 GCF_000325575.1 Pteropus alecto | reverse complement strand
AGCCGCTCCCCAACGCTAGCATCACTGCCTCAGCTTCACCTCAGGTCAGCAGGCATTGGATTCTCATAGGGGCACCGGTCCCTGAAACCAAAAAGATTGGGGATGGCAGCATGTAATACTTATCTGCACTTCAAATCCAAGTAGTGATTATTGATGCTCTGCCCGTGTTTATGGTGGTAGATGTTAAAGGAACCATATTAAAGCCAGATAAAATGTGATTCTCTGACCCCATTGAC
>NW_006462880.1:0-235 GCF_000325575.1 Pteropus alecto | reverse complement strand
ATTGTTCCCCTAAAAGGGCATGTTATCTCTGCAATGAGTTCACTTTAATGTTACCAAAATAAATGTCAATGTTAGACGTTGCGGTTGCTCTCCAAGTGATAATTGAGAAGGTGGAAATTCAGCTGAGTCAACAGGAATTGCTGTGGGGTACCCGAAAAGAACTCCGAATGGCATAATTCTGAGGACAAAGCAGCCATTGTCCATGCCTGGATAACCGTTCAGGAAGGCAAAAGAG
>NW_006462879.1:0-236 GCF_000325575.1 Pteropus alecto | reverse complement strand
TCACCCGGTTCTGCCAGCCCAGCAGCAGGCCCAGCTCTCCTGCACGGCCCGCAAACCACCTGCGGGGCGCAGAGTCAGACCCTGGAGCTCGGCACGACCCGGACGGAGACCGGCACTGGGCGCTCGGGCCGGTAGGACCCCCTCGTCCCGCAGAGGGGTGGACGCAGCGACCACAGGTCAGGCGAGGGAAAGCCAACACCGCCCACACGTCAGCCACCGAGCCCAACCTTAGCGCA
>NW_006462878.1:0-236 GCF_000325575.1 Pteropus alecto | reverse complement strand
CAACCTCATCTGTCCAAGCAGTTCCAGGGCTTTTGAGTGAGAGTTGGATTCAAGCTCTGGCATTACTACTTAAAACTCTTAATAATAGCTCATCGTTTTGGGGTGCTATTTATGCTCCAGGTTTTCTTAGTGCTTTACCTGCCACTTAATTCTCAAGAGACTCAGGATAAATGTGGAACAAAAAGAAATTAGTAAATATCCTCAGTTATATGAATCCTATGGGATAAAGCTAGCTC
>NW_006462877.1:0-235 GCF_000325575.1 Pteropus alecto | reverse complement strand
GGAGCAGCCATCTGCAAGAGAGCCCTCGCCAACCAATCAGCCAGCACGTTGGCCTCCAATTTCCCAGCCTCCAGAACTGCTAGAAATAAATGTGTTATTTAAGGCCCCCAGTGAATGGTGTTTTGTTATAGCAGCCTCAGCTAACACACACAGAAACTGGGACTGCTTGTCGGGGGCTGCGGTAACAAATATCTAAAAACGCAGAAGCAGCTTTGGGACTGGGTAACGGGTAGAG
>NW_006462876.1:0-236 GCF_000325575.1 Pteropus alecto | reverse complement strand
TTGTCCATGTTACAAAAAGTCTCCTCTGCAGTGGATGTCCTTTGGTGAGCATCCACATGGAACATAAATATCTTTCCATTCTGTGTGCATTCATAAGAGAAGTTTGTTCCTATATCTTTCACAAAATTTAGTAAGTCTTTGGTCATTACTTCTTCAGACATTTTTTTTCTGGACCGATCTCTTTCTCTTTTACTTCTGGCCCACCAGTGTCACAGTGTTAGACCTTCTGGTATTGT
>NW_006462875.1:0-235 GCF_000325575.1 Pteropus alecto | reverse complement strand
TGCAAAACACATGATGATGGCTGCTATAGCTTTCAACTATCTTTTAAGAATCAAAACTCATCTTTGGATTTCTTTTTGTGTGTTCAGTGAGGTAACAATGTGAGTCTTTTGTTAAAGCGAAAGAGCTTGAAGCAAACTTTTCAATAGTGCAGTATGCCTATATTGACATCTAATTAATAATTTTATAAATGGATAATTTCAGATAATCTGCCAAATAAAGGCTTAAAATGTCGTG
>NW_006462874.1:0-236 GCF_000325575.1 Pteropus alecto | reverse complement strand
GGCCCAAGCGGACTCTCCTTCCGCCTCGTCTCCAGGAGGCCTTTCAGGTGACAGCTCGGCCTTGTGAGGGCAACTGGCCACCACCCTCCAGATCCAGCACTCTTCCTCACAGTAGTGACCTTCTCAGGAAGTACTGACCCTCTCGGTGGCTGTCCCATCGCCATCCGCCGCCCCGCTGGACGTTAAGCTCAGAGAGGGTAGGTTGCCTTATTTCCCAGCCGTCAAAACGATGCCCG
>NW_006462873.1:0-236 GCF_000325575.1 Pteropus alecto | reverse complement strand
GGATGGCCTGAATGGCTTAGAGCCAGACCATCAACCCTAAGTTTGGTTCTTAAACCAACTTAAAAGGCTCTAAACTAACGCTTCCAAACCAGCCAGAGACGGGACTGCAGTATAGGGAGTAGGATCCAGCCTCAGGGGCCACAGACTGGGGTAGACAAGGTACAGTGTGTGGGCCTCGACCAGGCAGGCTGGGGGTCAGGGCAGGCAGTCAGACCAAACAAAAGGGCAGAGACCCA
>NW_006462872.1:0-236 GCF_000325575.1 Pteropus alecto | reverse complement strand
GGATGGCCTGAATGGCTTAGAGCCAGACCATCAACTCTAAGTTTGGTTCTTAAACCAACTTAAAAGGTTCTAAACTAACGCTTCCAAATCAGCCAGAGACCGGACTGCAGTATAGGGAGTAGGATCCAGCTTCAGGGGCCACAGACTGGGGTTGACAAGGTACAGTGTGTGGGCCTAGACCAGGCAGGCTGGGGGTCAGGACAGGCAGTCAGACCAAACAAAAGGGCAGAGACCCA
>NW_006462871.1:0-235 GCF_000325575.1 Pteropus alecto | reverse complement strand
TCTGTGCATGTGTGTGCGCTCGTCTGTGCGTGTGTATGTGCTCGTCCGTGCGTGTGTGTGCTCGTCTGTGCGTGTGTATGTGCTCGTCTGTGCGTGTGTGTGCTCGTCTGCGCATGCGTGTGTGTTTGTCTGCGCATGTGTGTGTGCTCATCTGTGCGTGTGTGTGTGTGCGTGCACATGCAGGCACTAGCTTGCTCATGGAGTAGGCAATCAGGCTGGGACTGCTGCCTGGGCC
>NW_006462870.1:0-235 GCF_000325575.1 Pteropus alecto | reverse complement strand
TAAAACCAGTAAAGAACATACCAGGCCACCTTCAAAGAATTCATACACTGCTGTTCTTGTAAGCCTCCGTTTTGAGCTTGTTTGTGTCTCAACAATCGATAACTGGTAAAATCGATAACTGGTAAAATCGATAACTGGGGCACATTTGGCTGCTGATGGGGAAGTTGGGTGTTGTTACTCTAAAATGCAGAGAAGAATTGAGTGGAAGAAGCAACAGGTAAGAGAAAAAAACTGT
>NW_006462869.1:0-235 GCF_000325575.1 Pteropus alecto | reverse complement strand
TGCATCCCTTCCAATCACTCCCGCTGGCCAGAAACTGGGCTCAGGGCAGGGCGGGCTGGGGACTGGGGCTGTGCCTGGGCCCCCAAAGGTCCAGCTCTGGTCAGGGCTTCTGCTGCCACACAGGGCACCTTGGGGGGGGCTGGGTGCAAACAGCAGTGGTCTCTGCCACAGGCAGAAAATAGGGCGGTGCTCGGCCTAACGGAGAGAGGGGGTGAGAGAGCGAACATGTTAAAGT
>NW_006462868.1:0-235 GCF_000325575.1 Pteropus alecto | reverse complement strand
GATGGAGTGGAGCCTAGAAGCTGATCAAAGTAACTGGGAAGAAACATGGCTGGAAACGACATGGGTAAGAATACAGATTTGGCTACTCTACTAAAGGCCAAGATAATGGTGTCTCTAACAAAGTATATTCTTCTTACCTAAGCATCATGCTTCTGGGCTGGGAGGGCGAGTCCGTGGTGTTGGAGATCCACGCTTCTTCTATCTCGTTGGACAGCCAGGTTTCTCCTCTCTTGCT
>NW_006462867.1:0-235 GCF_000325575.1 Pteropus alecto | reverse complement strand
CAGGCGACGGTGTCCATGCCCTAATCCAAAAACACTTGATGGGTAAAAAATGCTCGTCATTATCCGAGGCTTCAGCGACGTGTGATCTTTTTGGCGCCTGTGGGCTCGCTTGATGCGGGGTTGCCACAGACCTTCGGTGTGTAAAGCCAGCTCTGCGAGGCGCAGTGAGTGAGGTGTGTAGGGTGCGTAGATGCGTTGGCGTCTGCCTGGGAGCAGGGCCACTGGCTCACAGGGT
>NW_006462866.1:0-235 GCF_000325575.1 Pteropus alecto | reverse complement strand
AAAATAATTGTAATAACTTTGGGCTTGCTTATGTTATTCAGAGGAGTGGCCTTGTGGCATTCACAGGATAAAGACATGTCCTTGTGGGAGAGAGGTCAGGTCTCCCCTGGAGGGAGAAGCAGGCAGACATGCCCACCGTCAAGATCTGGAAAGAGGGAGGCAGGCCTGAGGCAGGTGAGAAGTGTTCCGGGTTCTTGCTATACCTCTCTGTTTGGAAGCCTGGACATCAAGAGGT
>NW_006462865.1:0-235 GCF_000325575.1 Pteropus alecto | reverse complement strand
TGGGGCTGCAGGAGTGTCTTTTAGTGGAGGAGCGCGGTGTCCCATCGAGGTGGTGAGATCTACTAGCCACCTGCCCTCTGACCAGGCAGCAGGCAGTTTGCCCAGACTTGGAGCCCAGAGCTCTGGGCATGAGGAAGAGGAAGGATCTGGAAGCTTCAGGTCAGTCTCAGGTCAGCCACATCTGGGACTGACTGTGAGGCATCACCTGGCTGTGACCCCAAACGACCGAGCTAGA
>NW_006462864.1:0-235 GCF_000325575.1 Pteropus alecto | reverse complement strand
ATCCTCTTTCTTGCTGGTGTTCTTTCTTGCCCACTAACTTGCTTACTATACCATGTTGTGAGATGCTCTATGAAGAGGCCCACATGGCAAGGAAATTAGAGTGGCCTCTGGCCAACAGCCTGTGAGAAATTGAGGCCCTCAGTTCAACAAACCTTGAGGAATGGAGGCCAGTCAACAACCATGTCAGTACACTTGGAAGTGGATGCCTCCCCAGTTGAACCTTGAGACAAGATTG
>NW_006462863.1:0-235 GCF_000325575.1 Pteropus alecto | reverse complement strand
ATGCACGCTTGTGACTTAACTATTCTAACTCAAGGGTCAAGAGCCTGGGGTTTGCACCCAGGCAGACCTGAGCTCAGAACCTAGCTTTGCTATTTAGTGGTTGTGTGACCTTGAGCAAGTTCATTCAGTTCTCTTAGCCTCCATTTTCCCATCTGGAAAATGGCGATAAGATAATAGCATCTGTCACATAGAACTGTTGCGAGATTAAGAGGAGAAAATATATTTTCTGTGCCTA
>NW_006462862.1:0-235 GCF_000325575.1 Pteropus alecto | reverse complement strand
TGGGATTTGTGATCTTATAAAAGTAGCTGGAGACACCCTTGGACTTCCACGTGGTGCAGACACAGCAAGAAGGCACCATCTATGAAGAAGCAGTTTCTCACTGGACACCAGATCTGCTGGCTCTTTAATCTTGGACTTCTTAGCCTCAAAAACCATGAGAAATAAATGCTTGCTGTTTGTAAACAGCCGAGTCTATGACGGTCTGTTAAGCAGTCTAAACAGATTGACACGCCAT
>NW_006462861.1:0-235 GCF_000325575.1 Pteropus alecto | reverse complement strand
ATCAGGCCAGCAACTAAGTCAGGGACATAAATCTGTTTCTCCCAAATTCAACCTGGGCAATTAGAAGGAGAGAAGAACAGTTCTAGAGTGGTAATACTCACGGATTTTTGTTTCTTTTGTTTTGAAACTAACAAATGTAAATACTTATTGAAAGAAAGCATCATTAGCACCCTTGATTTCAGCTCCTAGGTTTTTCAAACCCTAATATAAACCAAATATAATTTTATAATCAAAG
>NW_006462860.1:0-232 GCF_000325575.1 Pteropus alecto | reverse complement strand
AAATAAATACTGTCTGTTTTTATCATCACCAGTGCCCACAACTGTGCCTTTCATTTGGTAAGGCATCAGAAAGAATATAATGAACGTACTGGTTCTTTGAATGCGACGTCCTTTCAGGGTGGGAAGCAGCAACTTTGCAAAGACGAAGAAACCAAGTGACAATACAAAAAGAGACAATACAAAAGTTAAAAAAAGAGTAGTGGGGAGAATAGGTTGGAGGAAGAAAATAAGG
>NW_006462859.1:0-235 GCF_000325575.1 Pteropus alecto | reverse complement strand
ATGCCCAGTCCCTGCCCCACACCCCAGACCTAACCGGGGAAGGTGGGGAAACAACCCTGTTTTTTAGCATCAGTGAGCTCCCCTTGATGATCTCAAAGTTTAAATTGAAGTTAAAGAAGTTTCTCACACACCTGAACGGTGAACAGTAGAGACCATTTATGATTTCTGAAGCTTAGGACGGAGGAAAGTGAGCAAAGTGCGGTTTTAGGAAGATTAATCTTGTAACGCAATGCCA
>NW_006462858.1:0-235 GCF_000325575.1 Pteropus alecto | reverse complement strand
GAAAACTTACTCGTGGGAATCAACTGACATATTGTCCACATACTCAATCTACCAGATCATACTTGCAGAAAGCAATTTGCCAGGATTGAGAGAAACTTTTAGTGGTCCAGGTTTAAAAATGAGAATCCCATTTATGTCCTTCTCTGTGCTGACCAAACCACATCCTGAAATGACAAGCGACTGACCAAATATTTTCCTGGCTAAGACTATACTATACTGTTTCCCCCAAAAGTGA
>NW_006462857.1:0-235 GCF_000325575.1 Pteropus alecto | reverse complement strand
TATGTTTTACATCGCTTCTAAGATATGAAGAAATAAGACTATTTTTAATATGTGAAGAAACCAATAGTTAAAAAACTAGAAAATAGGATTTTTATTTTTCCAAAAAAGCAAAATGTAATTATCATCTAATAAGAAAGGCACAGGAGTAGCTTGCAGTTGCAGAGGAATATGATCGCGTCTGTAATAGAAGCATGCATGGCGGATCAAGGGAAGAGAGAAGGTGGACTCCTAGCTT
>NW_006462856.1:0-235 GCF_000325575.1 Pteropus alecto | reverse complement strand
CCTGGTTGGCCCGTGCCCGGGACGGCTGGCAGAGGCGTGGCCTGCCCGCCCAGAGTGCTGCTGCTCACCCCTCCTGCCCCGCGAGGGCTAGGTGGGTGTGGCCTGAACAGAGGCCATGTTTGCATCCACCAGAGGCAGTCAGGGGCCAGGCGGAGTTTGTTTGAATTAGCTGCTTGAATGGGCCTGTTTGTGACAAGAGCGTACGCAGTGAGAAATGTTGGCAGAATCTGAAAAG
>NW_006462855.1:0-235 GCF_000325575.1 Pteropus alecto | reverse complement strand
GCAGAGAGTGAATAAGGTTAATACTTATTACATATCATCTATAACATAGATCTGATTTTAAACCTCGATGTTTGGCAGAAGGACAAAGCTGTATTACCCTTCGCTGATAGGAGTGTGGAGAATGGGCGTCTGAATTAGAACGGGCTGTCTTCTGGTAAAGACGTTGGGGCATGTTTTTAAAAATTAAGAAAGGCTTATCGGGGGGATCACTTTGTAGGTTATTATAATGTCTAAT
>NW_006462854.1:0-235 GCF_000325575.1 Pteropus alecto | reverse complement strand
AGAAGTGAAGAGACCATAATTTGTTGATAACAGCTGTGTAATAATGACACTTCAGCGGTCATATAGGATGAACTTGTAACACTGACAAAAGCCAAGATTACTTCCGGAAGATCATTTCCTCTAAACCCTGAGAGAAATAAACTCAGCCGGTCATCGTCCCCATGTCACATTGTGGGGAGGGCCTGCCAGGGCACTGGGCCTGGGGAAGATGTTTTCAGAGAGAGAAAAAAGGGAA
>NW_006462853.1:0-235 GCF_000325575.1 Pteropus alecto | reverse complement strand
AGGACAGATTATTCTATTATGTCTTCAGGTGAAGATGAAGTCATGACTGAGCACTTATTTATTGAAATATTTATTGTATTAGAGTCAGGGCATTGTATTTTTAAAGCATGCTTGTATATAGATGACATTGTCAATGATTATTGCTTCAGAATAGAAAAGGAGTTGGAAATTATTGGGTCAAATCACATGAAATTGCTGACATTTTATCATTTTTTAAGTTACAAAATTATTAAAT
>NW_006462852.1:0-235 GCF_000325575.1 Pteropus alecto | reverse complement strand
GTCACCTGGAGCCAAAAAACGTCTCCCCCAGACTTTGTGGCTCGCTCTGCGTGTTGGGGCGCACCTTCACCCCTCAGCCAGGCAGTTTCCAGCTGCACCCTCACCTTCACTTCCTGCTCGCTCTGAGCTCGAAGTCCAGCCAGAGGTGAGCACAAGGGTCTTCTCCGAGCATGCACCTCTCTCGTAGGTACATGTGGGGCCCCCCTAGACTCCTAGGCATTGGTGGAATCTTCGA
>NW_006462851.1:0-235 GCF_000325575.1 Pteropus alecto | reverse complement strand
CCCAGACTGGGGCTGGGACCCAGAGAGCCAGCCAGCGGTCTCAGACCCACGGTTCTCGCGGCACGGAGCCCAGAACGAAAGCGTCGGCACCACCTAGGAAGCTGTCATTTCCACATCGAGTCATCAGTGGGATTCCAGAACCTCTCCCTCTATGCCAAGGCGCCCAACATCGCGACCCGAAGACACAGAGCTCGAGGTCGCACGATGCTGTGAATGTGTACGGAGGCTGGGATGC
>NW_006462850.1:0-235 GCF_000325575.1 Pteropus alecto | reverse complement strand
ATCAATGAAAATCAGTTTTAAGCTTACTGTCCCAAACAGGATGTTCTCTAAGGGCTTCTCAAATGGGTCAAGAGAAGAAATTCAAACTCGGCTTGCAGCTTGAGTCAAAAGCTGGAGAGGGCAGAGGTAGCAGGACTCAAAACAGTCTTTCCATGCCAAGATTTTATTATTTACACGTTATCAAAAGTGGTCTACTTTTAATGGTCTAGTTACCAGAAATCGATTTCCCTCAGTA
>NW_006462849.1:0-235 GCF_000325575.1 Pteropus alecto | reverse complement strand
TCTACTTTTTGGCTATTGTGAATAATGCTGTTATGAATCTGAGTGTACATATAATCTATACGAGACCCTGCTTTCAATTCTTTTGGGTATATACCGGAAGTGAAAGTGGTAGATCATATAGTAATTATATGTCTAATTTTTTTAGGTACTGCCGTACTCTTTGCTCATTTTTGTTTTTCATAAAATAGTTTAGTCCTGAAATTGCATTCTATTTATTTATTTATTTTATTTATTT
>NW_006462848.1:0-235 GCF_000325575.1 Pteropus alecto | reverse complement strand
CCCCTCTAATCAGAATCCTCTGCTGGCATCTCTGACATTTGTTCAAAAAAGTCAACATTCCCACAGAACCTACGAAACTTGAATGACTGGGTTCCCCATACCCTGTCCCTCTTCACTTACTCCAGGCGCATTAACCAGACACACAGTTTGCCAAACACTAGCCGTGGTTCCGCCTCAGGGCACTAACATTTGCTGTTTCGTCCTTCTGGAATTTGCTTCTCTCAGGCCGTCTCAG
>NW_006462847.1:0-235 GCF_000325575.1 Pteropus alecto | reverse complement strand
GTTAACTCTCTTTCACAATTGAGACAATATAATCTTATCTATTGATGTATTATTACATTTTATTATATCAAAAATGTCTTAATATGAAATCCATCTGCTACTATTGGATTAAATCATACTTGGAAATTATATGTCAATTTATTATTCTGGTATTGCAAACTCTTTCTTAATATTATATTTAGGACATTTGTATCAATACTTAATGTTATCAATCCATAATTATTCTATTTTTTTT
>NW_006462846.1:0-235 GCF_000325575.1 Pteropus alecto | reverse complement strand
CTGACCCACGGACAGGGGGCCGATTCCTCCTGGGATCCAGAGTGGCTGGCATCCCCTTGTGTCCCTGATGCACCGGATGTGAGCAGGACGGATGGTGGGGAGAGAACAGATGGGCAGATTATGGCTCTGCCACTTTTCTCAGCTCTGAGGCTTTGGTCAAGTCGCAACCAAGCCCTAATTTCCTTATCTGTAGAAGGAGCATAAGATGATCCTAAGATGATCAAAAGCATAAACC
>NW_006462845.1:0-235 GCF_000325575.1 Pteropus alecto | reverse complement strand
GTGGACCTGGCACCGTCCCCGTGTCCCCACACAACTGTCGCTCATGGTGATGACAGCCCCGCCCCCATCGGAGGCCCTGGGCGCCGTCCACGGCCCCACACTCACCCCGTCATCGACCCTCGCGATGTCCCACCGCGATGCTGCGGTTCAGACAGGTGCCAGCCCCAGGCCAGGAGGCACGAGAGTGGGGACTTCCACCAGGATCTCTGGGGCCACCCCGAAACTTGAAGACAGT
>NW_006462844.1:0-235 GCF_000325575.1 Pteropus alecto | reverse complement strand
ATGAACACCCCCTTAGCAGCCTGAGTGAGCCCTGTCCCAGCTCTGAGGACCTTCAGCCTCGCTGCTTTCCCACGTGCTATTGCCATGCGGTTCTGCAGGGCTCAGCCTGGGACACAGTAATCTCTCAGCCTCTCTACTTGCCCTCAGGTGCCTGCTCTGTGTCCTATTCCCATCCACCAGCAGCCCTGGGGGTATGTAGAAAGGTGGGGCAAGCCCTGAGGGTGCAGGGCAGAGG
>NW_006462843.1:0-235 GCF_000325575.1 Pteropus alecto | reverse complement strand
TTTGAAGTATCTATTGGGACCATGAATTAATTCAGTGAAATTTAAATATAACATGAACAGTGATAATTCTTTATTTGTCTGCCTTATTCATTCCGTAAGATTCAATAGTGGACAAGAAATACATATTTTAGCTTAAAATGTTATACTCTTTTTTCTTATTCCAAATCGAACAGACATTATTTATTAAAAACCACGTTTTAAGGCAGAAGACGGGATTATTAGTCCCCTTGGGCCG
>NW_006462842.1:0-235 GCF_000325575.1 Pteropus alecto | reverse complement strand
TTTGTCCAAAATAATGATCAAGATTTCATCATCAACTTTTATTATTGGTTTAATTATGTATTGTAAAAAAGATATTTTGCCATCTTAACCCCAGTACCTTAGAATGTGACCTTATTTGGAGATAGTCTTTAGAGAGGAAATCAGATTAAAATGAGGTATAGAGTATACCCCAGAAAGAAAATGATAGTTTGTTTGGCACGTATATGTAAGTGCAGAAGAGAAAAAATACTGTAGA
>NW_006462841.1:0-235 GCF_000325575.1 Pteropus alecto | reverse complement strand
TACTCAAACCTTATTATTTCCAGTAACTGCAGCTCATGTATATTAAGCCAGCTCTCACCTTCTCTCCAATTTTCATTTTCTACAGTGATAAGATAGCAGTTGCTATCTTTGACTCTTACAGATTTTTTTTTTTTTTACTTTTCTATCAATTTATGGGACCACCAGTCACCTCCATTGGCCTTTTTCCAAGTATACTTTAGCTGCAGTTGTATGAGGACATAAAGAACAATTGCTT
>NW_006462840.1:0-235 GCF_000325575.1 Pteropus alecto | reverse complement strand
GGAGAAAGGCAATTTTTAATTTAGAAATCTCCATTATTTACTATTATGTTGAAAGTCATTAATGGTGTGTTTCTGAGGGAAGAGTTACATGTTCTTGGTCCTGCACCAACCTCCCCCACCCCCTACCCACAGCTATGGTGTGAACCAATAGGTGAACCACAGAGAACTGAATTGTACTAAATGTTTAGTCTCTTCGAATGGGGTCATACTTACATTGAATTCATTCTGATTTATT
>NW_006462839.1:0-235 GCF_000325575.1 Pteropus alecto | reverse complement strand
ACTAGGTTGTGTGTGAAACAGGAATCGTTTGGGGGCTTTTTAAAGGGCTTCCCAATTTTATTAAACCCAATAATTCCAAAATATTATCCTTTCAACATGTAATTAACATGAAATTCTTAATGAGATCTACTAAATTCCCATTTTTATGCCTAATTTTTAAAGAACTGGTCGATATTTTATACTTATATCATGTTGCTATTGAGACTAGCCATATAGCTAGTGCTCTATAGCTACA
>NW_006462838.1:0-235 GCF_000325575.1 Pteropus alecto | reverse complement strand
GGTTCTGGGGCCCAGGAAACACGTGTCTGTACTTCACTGAAGTAGCCACTAGATGTCAGCCCCGTTCCCTTCCTTGGCAGGGCGCGGGGGTTCCCTGACTTCAGACACAAGGTGGGGGCTAGGCCGGAAGTCCGGTAGGTCAGCGCTGGGCGGAGGGGTCCCCGTCTCCATGGGACTCAGACGGGAGGACGGTCAGGAATCCGGAAGTCAGACTTCATCGACCTTTTCCCCATTT
>NW_006462837.1:0-235 GCF_000325575.1 Pteropus alecto | reverse complement strand
CAGAGAGGAGCTGGTTTCCACAGTACAGAGGTTAAGGGGTACACCAGTAAGAGGCACGTATCTCCCTGATGCCATAGCAGAAGACCTGCCGGAATAGGCCGAGGAGATAGATAGAGAGACTGTAGTCAATTCTCCCAAGGAATTCTGATGAGATGGGAGTGGAGTGGAGAGGGGTGACAGCTAGAGGGGCTGTGGGACCTCGGGGGGCCTTTGCCAGCAGGATAAGAGCTCGTGT
>NW_006462836.1:0-235 GCF_000325575.1 Pteropus alecto | reverse complement strand
TATATTTCAGCAAAGAAAACGAAGGGAAGAAAAAGAAATGGTCAAGCAAAGATAGCAAACTGTTAATAAGCGTCAAATCCAGATGATGTTTATACAAAGGTTCCATTGTACTATTCACTCTACATTTGTGAATGTTTGTAATTTTTCATTGATTTTTTTTTTAAAAAAAAGTTTAAGTGAGTCATTATATTCAAATCTTAGCAACTATTAAATGATAACTTTTAAAAATAGAGCA
>NW_006462835.1:0-235 GCF_000325575.1 Pteropus alecto | reverse complement strand
CTTGGTCCCCACTCCCCCCTTCAGTCACACTCTGTCGCGTGACTTTGCGGCTCCGCTCGCTACTAAGGAGCCAGGTCTGCCCCGCTCCCCTCGAATCCCCGCCGGCCGGGAGAAGCGTTTGGTCGGTAGGGTGGAAGGGGCGATATGCGAACGTTGGTCCTAGGTCTTAACTTCTGTCGTCGATAGCATCACCGTGAAAGCATGCCCAGCCCGGCCCCTTGGAGGGTGACAGTCC
>NW_006462834.1:0-235 GCF_000325575.1 Pteropus alecto | reverse complement strand
GGAGCACCTGACTGTCCTGGAGTGTACCCAACAGGGGAGAGGCAAGGAAAGCAAGCGCCTCGCCCACCATGGGACTGGCGGCCCTGGCCGATGCTACATGCCAGCAGGGCAGAACCAGGACGAGACAACACATGCGGTGTTCTCGCTCTTGTGTGGGGCCCCTCGAGGTAACCCCCAGGGATGTGACACTGAGCCAAGACCACACAATCAAAGGGTCCGTGAAGGGTAGTGGCCG
>NW_006462833.1:0-235 GCF_000325575.1 Pteropus alecto | reverse complement strand
CTTATAAATATTTTGTTTCTGGAGGATTCCAGTCCTTTCGAAGGACTTACCTGATTAGGCTGGGCCCACCAAGGATAAGCTCCTTATCCTAAAGTCAACTGACTTGGGAGTTTAATTACATCTGTCAAATCCCTTCACAGCAGCACCTAGATGAGTGTTCGACTGAGTGACTGAGAGACAGCGGGTGCACACTAGAGGCCGGGTATCCGGGAGACCATCTACCTACATAGAGTAA
>NW_006462832.1:0-235 GCF_000325575.1 Pteropus alecto | reverse complement strand
GCTAGTTTGTTTCATTGTTTCTCAGAAGCAGAACAGCTCTTCTTGGTAATGAAGCTAAAAAACAGTTAAATATGGTGCCAAGATTATATTACACTTTATAATTCACAAAACCATTCGCATATATGACTTTGTTTAGGAATAAAACCAGGTCTAACTGGTCAACATAAGGAGCCTCATTTTAAGCCTTTGTTCCTCTAAATCCAGTGCTCTTTCTAATGTATTGCAGTCCTTCAGC
>NW_006462831.1:0-235 GCF_000325575.1 Pteropus alecto | reverse complement strand
TTTGGAAGAAGCAGTGTGGTGTTATGGCCAGTGAGCCAGAGGGACCTAATTAGAATTGAAGCTTGACCACTAACCAGTTTATAAACTTGAACTTAACAACTGTGCAACTTTAATCCAAATTAGCCTCAGCTTCCTCATCTGCAAAATGGCATCGTCATTTTGCAGATGAGGAAGCTGAGGCTAATTCCTCAAAGGGACATCCCATGAGGATCAAAGTTGTAAACATGTGGCCCAA
>NW_006462830.1:0-235 GCF_000325575.1 Pteropus alecto | reverse complement strand
CTGCTGCTTCGCTTTGAATTGTGGTCCTTGCCGCATAGGAGTCTAATACGGTACTAGGAGGTGTCATGCGTCGTACCTATTTACCAAAAGCATTCGATATACTTGGCCTTCTGGCTATGAGGAACAGCAAGTGGAACCCTGTCCTGTGTGTGTGCATCGCCGATTTAACTGGCCCGTTCCGAGGCGTTCAGGTTGCCCCCCAGCATCAGCGCTGTGGCTAAAACCTCCCTGAGCT
>NW_006462829.1:0-235 GCF_000325575.1 Pteropus alecto | reverse complement strand
GGCATCTGGAGCGGACCTCCCCCTCAGTGCATCGTACCCAACAAATGCACGCCCCCAGACGTCGAAAATGGAATAAGGGTGTCTGAGAACAGAAGCTTGTTTTCCTTAAATGAAGTTGTGAGGTTTAGGTGTCAGGCTGGCTTTGTCATGAAAGGACCCTCCAGTGTGCGATGCCAAGCCCAAAACAAATGGGAGCCGGGGTTGCCCAGCTGCTCCAGGGGTGAGTCTGACTGAG
>NW_006462828.1:0-235 GCF_000325575.1 Pteropus alecto | reverse complement strand
GAATGTAACCTTAGTCCCTTGTGATATCATATGGAACAAGCTGTAACACTCAGAAAGCAGAGAACAATATTTCAGGATTTGAAATGAGCACATTAAGTTCAGTCTGGACTAAAAGCTCACGTTCCGTTGATATCTTGTAAGCAAGGGCAAAAGAGGGAATGAAAAATATGATACTTCTAGCCAATTTAGCAATCTAAACCAGAATTTTGTCTTGTTTGTTTTTCTCTGTACTTAG
>NW_006462827.1:0-235 GCF_000325575.1 Pteropus alecto | reverse complement strand
GTTTAGTGTAGGATCAGGGTTAGAGTTAGTGTTAAAGTAAGGAATTAGGATTAGGGTAGAACTAGGTTTAGGGTTAGGGTTAAAGGTTAGTGTTAGGTTTACGGGTAAGGTTAGGATTAGGTTAATGGTTCAGTTTAGGTTTAGGGTTAGGGTTAGGATTAAAATTAGGTTTAGGATTACCTTAAATTTTAGGGTTAGGATTATGGGTAAGGTTCGAGTTAGGGTTAGAGGTAGT
>NW_006462826.1:0-235 GCF_000325575.1 Pteropus alecto | reverse complement strand
ATTAATCAGTGTGGCCAATACAGGCAAGATGGAGAAACACAAAGAAAAATAAATAAACAAGAAAAATATCAGATACTGAAAAGTACTATGAAGAGTACTACTTATAATAATGTAATAAAATAGCATTAAAATATAGCCGATAGTTATTCACAATAGCCAGGATATGGTAGCAGCATAAGTGCCCATCAACAGACGACTGTATAAAGATGTGATGCACATACACACACAATGGCAT
>NW_006462825.1:0-235 GCF_000325575.1 Pteropus alecto | reverse complement strand
AGCCGATGCCGAGCAGGCTCCTGCTGTGTGGGGCCACGGGCCAGTCCCCCGGGAACTTGGAGGCTGGCGGGGACCCTGCCGCAGTCAGAGTGAGAGGGCTGCCAGAGGACCAAGGGCTTCGTTCTCACACGGGATGTCAAGGGGAAGGAGGGCATCGGTGGATGAGGGAGCAGTGTCTCCAGAGTCCAGAGACGGTGGCCGTTTCCAGGTCCCAGAGTCAGTCTAGGAAGTGGCA
>NW_006462824.1:0-235 GCF_000325575.1 Pteropus alecto | reverse complement strand
GTTCCCCGAGGCGCCCCACCTCACGCCAGCACGTTCGTGTCCCGGAACCGCGGCCACTTAACTGTGGGGACGTTGGCCCGCCCTGCACACTGCAGGGTGAGGATGTCCCTCACGCTGACCCCCATTAGTGTGGGTGCCAGGCAGCCCGGCCGGACCTTTCCCCAGGCCACCCAGCTTGTCCACGACAGGGGCGGCCCCTTCCCGAGCCTGCCCCTTGGTGGAGAGCTCTTGGGGC
>NW_006462823.1:0-235 GCF_000325575.1 Pteropus alecto | reverse complement strand
TGGCACAGGGCCTGGCGGGCGTGAGGCCACTGGCCGAGGCGGGAAGGGTGGCTGGGGCAGCAGGCTGCGGGGAAAACCCCCGTGCCCCGGTCTGGCAACGGCAGACTCGAGGTTCTGCTGAGCGGGTCCTGTGGATGCCACAGTGTGGCTGGAGCCTGAGGTCCGTCACGGCCATCTGTGAACGGGTCGCGGCGACCGCATGTGCGCACCCAGAGTGCGGTGTGGCAGCCGGGCC
>NW_006462822.1:0-235 GCF_000325575.1 Pteropus alecto | reverse complement strand
TGGGAAACCACCTAGGAAGACCAGGTGCTATAAGCCTAAATAATAATAAGTAATAATAATAAAAAGTCAATCTCTTGGGTTTTATTTCTAACATGATAAATACCCATAGATACAATCCACGTAACAAAAGCTCTTGAGTCCTCAGTAAATTTTAAGAGCGTAAATGTGCCCTGAGACAAACATTTGAGAATCGAGATCTTAAAGGAACATTTAGATGGCAACTCCCACAAAGAAA
>NW_006462821.1:0-235 GCF_000325575.1 Pteropus alecto | reverse complement strand
GAATGGGGGACAATACTCGCAAATCATGTATAGGATGAGGGTCTAGTGTCCAGAATCCATGAAGAACTCTTACCACTCAACAATCAAAAAAACGATTCAGTTAAAAAATGGGCCGAGGATGTGAATATACAGTTCTTCAGAGAAGATACACGAATAGCCAAGAAGCACAAGACAAGGTGCTCAGCATCACTGATCATTCAGGGAAGGCAAATCCAAACCACAGTGAGATGCCACT
>NW_006462820.1:0-235 GCF_000325575.1 Pteropus alecto | reverse complement strand
AAGTCAGTGTTGTGACTATGGGCTTTCGTTTCTCTCGCCTCCATGCCTGGAAGCAGAATTTTGGAGCCGCGGGGCTGAATAGAATGAACTCATTTGATTATTGCAGAACGTGCTGGCCCCACTTGCCAGAGATCCACGGGAGCTGCTGGAACCGCCCGCTGCCTTAATGTAGCCACCCACGTGGGTGCGGAGTGGTGCGTGTGAAGTGGATTTGGGCTTCATTAAGCAGTGGTTA
>NW_006462819.1:0-235 GCF_000325575.1 Pteropus alecto | reverse complement strand
CGGGGGAGACGGGGTAGGGAGTGGGGACAGTTCCCGGTGGTGGAGGGCAATATCCTGTGCGGGACACAGCTGTGAGCCATCAGCGGCTATTCCCAGCATCTGAGGTAGGGGTGTTTGGGTCCACTTTCATCCACTCTTCAGCCACTCATACCCCCGTGCTTTTTTATAGTAAATTCACCTCATCTGCAAATAGCTTACCCAACACTCTGGTTGGTCTTGTTTCCTGGGGGGAACG
>NW_006462818.1:0-235 GCF_000325575.1 Pteropus alecto | reverse complement strand
ACATAAAAGACATCTGTGGTATACTAAGTGCCATGATTGTCTCAAGGGAAAAAATTGTTACCTTTTATATTTATTCTTCTATGAATTTATTTAACATTTCTTCACCGAGTACATATTGTGTGCTGATCATTGTGTTATAAGGTTAAGTAAAAACCAGAGAGAACATAAAGGTTCTTCTCTGGAGCATTTAGCCCAATAGGAAGAAGAAGTAAGACAAAGCTTTAATGTACTGTGA
>NW_006462817.1:0-235 GCF_000325575.1 Pteropus alecto | reverse complement strand
ACTGCAGACTGTTATGGGCTTAGTTTAATGATTACGTTTAATTTTACTCAGGCCTTCATTAGGGGTCAAGAGCAATTCAATTAAAATAAACTTCCAATAAGCACATACTAGATACCAGACCGCCCGTCCGCCCTTCTGTCCGTCCGTCCATCCATCCATTCATCCATCTATCCATCAATTCAAATAGTTATTGAACACTAAGCATGCATTAAACACCGTGCTGGGTAGTGGGGAT
>NW_006462816.1:0-235 GCF_000325575.1 Pteropus alecto | reverse complement strand
GATGCCAGTCCAGCCGAGCTCTCCAAGGCTCCCTACCCTGGACTTTATGGCACTGACAACCCCCACTTCTGGGGAGTGTGTTATCTGGTGGGACAGGTCGGAATCACGTTGGAAATTACACAGGGTGATAATGTATAACTAATATGATTTAATGGTGTTAGAAAATAGTAGTTTGGGACTCTGCGTATAAGAATGAGAAGATAGGGGAAGGGTAGGCAGAAGGGAGGGACAAGGG
>NW_006462815.1:0-235 GCF_000325575.1 Pteropus alecto | reverse complement strand
CACTGGGGAGCCATGGAAGTTTGAGGTCCAGAAGTGACTGTTCAGATGTGGGTTTCGGAAGGACCACTTTGACTGCTGGAGGAAAAGAGATTAGAAAGGCTGGCCTGGGGTGGATTGGGGTGTAGGCAGGGAGCCCAGGCGGGAGCCAAGTCTGCGTTTGGGCAGAAAATCAGCAGCTGCAGGTGACTGACTGGACCTGAAGAGGGTAGAACTGGGTTCTCCCGAGGAGCCAGAC
>NW_006462814.1:0-235 GCF_000325575.1 Pteropus alecto | reverse complement strand
GGCCCTCTGTAATTACTTGTTGAATGAATTAACGACTTTAAAAAGTTATTTCTGTTAAGATTACTCACCTCGTTTTAAAGTTCAAGCCTTGGCATTCCAAATTCTCTGAAGATGTCCTTTCAATTCACTGATCCTCAGTTTCCTGACCCAATACCTACCCCCAGAGGCTGTTGCTGGCATGAATGAGACAATGCACGTGTTTTCACTTTGCAAACTGTAAGGACTGTGCAACACA
>NW_006462813.1:0-235 GCF_000325575.1 Pteropus alecto | reverse complement strand
ATGTTTACATAAGTGTGTATACATGTGCTCATGTAGGTATTTATGTATGTGTGTAATACAACGAATTGTTACAAATTGTGTGTGAGTGGTGAAATTATTGTTATATATATATTTTTTCTATATTTTCCAAAACTTCTGTGGTGTATTAATTATATAATTATATAAATGTTCTTTAAAAATAGTCTTTAAAAATTCACGTAACTTTAAAAAACGGGCATAAAGCTTTTAAAGGTAT
>NW_006462812.1:0-235 GCF_000325575.1 Pteropus alecto | reverse complement strand
GAAGATGTTATCAGAGAGATGGGCCTTGAGCTGCCTGGAAGGACATGTGAGGTTTTCAGCATTCACTCGCTCGCTCACTCGCTCACCACATATTTATGGAGACGTGGTCTCAATACAGTGACTCCAGTCCCTGCCATTCCAGAATGTGCCTGGCGACGTGACAGCCAGTTTTTATACAAGTTCCACCCCCACGGGCCTGCGTGCTTTATGCCGAGTTGACCGAGCATTTGGTTTC
>NW_006462811.1:0-235 GCF_000325575.1 Pteropus alecto | reverse complement strand
TCTCTGCACCTGGTAGAGCAGGACCAGAGCTCGGCGCCCCCCCGCTAGCGAGGCCGGGTCTGCTTAATCATCCTCCTCGGTGACGCTGTCCTGGGCAGCCACACAGCCGCCCGCTCCCTCGTCCTTGCCACCTTTCCCCTTTAGTTGTGATCCCATCAATCATTCCGTAAATTTTAATTCTTTATATTGGCCATCGTGTGGTTCTACCTAGTGGGATCTGGCAGGAGATCTCATC
>NW_006462810.1:0-235 GCF_000325575.1 Pteropus alecto | reverse complement strand
CCCAACACTGACCAGTTCAGGTGAAATCGCCTCGTGGGTAAAAAAACATCTGTCTCCACACAGTGCTTGAAAGAGGTGTTGGTAAAGGTGCCCCCACTTCCCTAATGGAGGCAGGGGCATGGGGCCAAGCAAGGGGTCCCAGACTCTTGCGGGGTCAGAATCCTGGGTGGACGAAATCAGGAATGAATATGCCGAAGCCGATTCCTCCAGCGAGGCCCCCTCAAGCCAACTGCTT
>NW_006462809.1:0-235 GCF_000325575.1 Pteropus alecto | reverse complement strand
CGTTGATGAAAGCAGTCATCTAGAGTTTTGCTGTAGGCACAGAACAATGCCGTGTGCCATTCAGCCGTGTCCCTGCGTTATCAAATCCTGTTTAGCGTCACCCATTAAATATTGGGTCGCAGGAGACCCAGTGGAGACCTCCAGCATGGAACAGAGAGTGAAACGCGCTGGCGGTATAAATAATGGTCTGTGCATCGCGGTCTGTGCCATGAACGCTCGTGGCATAAACGTACTC
>NW_006462808.1:0-235 GCF_000325575.1 Pteropus alecto | reverse complement strand
ATACTTCTAACAATGAGGAACTCCTTACCTTTAATAGTAACCTTCTCTACTTTTGTGTAAGATGAAATTAAAAACAAAACAAAAACCAAATAATGTGGCTTTGATAATTAAAGTTACCAAATCTTCAAATAACACTGAGTATTGCAGAAAGTTATTTCTTTTTCTTTTCTCATTGGCTGAGCTGCCGCATTTCTTTCTTCCTTTTTTTTAAATTAAATTTATTGGGATAACATTG